>NC_134485.1:84702812-84765312 GCF_040206685.1 Ascaphus truei
CCACCCTCCTGTCCACTGCCCCCCCCTCCTGTCCACTGCCCCCCCCTCCTGTCCACTGTCCACCCCCTCCTGTCCACTGTCCACCCCCTCCTGTCCACTGTCCACTGCCCCCCCCTCCTGTCCACTGTCCACCCCCTCCTGTCCACTGTCCACTGCCCCCCCCTCCTGTCCACTGTCCACCCCCTCCTGTCCGCTGTCCACTGCCCCCCCCTCCTGTCCACTGCTCCCCCTCCTGTCCACTGCCCCCCCTACTGTCCACTGCCCCCCCTACTGTCCACTGCCCCCCCCCTCCTGTCCACTGCCCCCCCCCTCCTGTCCACTGCCCCCCCCCCTCCTGTCCACTGCCCCCCCTCCTGTCCACTGCCCCCCCTCCTGTCCACTGCCCCCCCTCCTGTCCACTGCCCCCCCCTCCTGTCCACTGCATCCCCCTCCTGTCCACTGCCCCCCCTCCTGTCCACTGCCCCCCCCTCCTGTCCACTGCCCCCCCCCTCCTGTCCACTGCCCCCCCCCTCCTGTCCACTGCATCCCCCTCCTGTCCACTGCCCCCCCCCTCCTGTCCACTGCCCCCCCTTCCTGTCCACTGCCCCCCCTTCCTGTCCACTGCCCCCCCTCCCCCTTCCCACCGCCTCCCCTCCCCCTTCCCACCGCCTCCCCTCCCCCTTCCCACCGCCTCCCCCCCCCCTTCCCACCGCCTCCCCCCCCCCTTCCCACCGCCTCCCCCCCCCTTCCCACCGCCTCCCCCCCCCCTTCCCACCGCCTCCCCTCCCCCCTTCCCACCGCCCCCTTCCCACCGCCCCCCCCTTCCCACCGCCCCTTCCCACCGCCCCCCCCTTCCCACCGCCCCCCCCCCTTCCCACCGCCCCTTCCCACCGCCTCCTTTCCCACCGCCTCCCTTCCCACCGCCTCCCTTCCCACCGCCTCCCTTCCCACCCCCTTCCCACCGCCTCCCCACCCCCTTCCCACCGCCTCCCCCCCCCTTCCCACCGCCTCCCCCCTCCTTCCCACCGCCTCCCCCCCCTTCCCACCGCCTCCCCCCCCCCTTCCCACCGCCTCCCCCCCCCTTCCCCTCCCCTCCACCCCCCTCCCCTCCCACCCCTCCCCCCCTCCTCTAACCCTTCCCCCCCCCCGCTCCTCTAACCCTTCCCCGCCCCCGCTCCTCTAACCCTTCCCCCCCCCCGCTCCTCTAACCCTTCCCCCCTCCTCTAACCCTTCCCCCCTCCTCTAACCCTTCCCCCCTCCTCTAACCCTTGCCCCCCTCCTCCACCCCTTGCCCCCCTCCTCCACCCCTTGCCCCCCTCCACCACCCCCTCCTCCCCTTCCCGCCGCCCTTCGCCTTCCTGCCCGCCTTACCGCCTCCCCACCCCCGCCTCTGCCTTTCACCCGCCCTTACTCCGGCCGCCTCTGCCTTTCACCCACCGCCTCACAGCCGCTGCACGCACTCAACAGACACCCGCCACACTCGACACATACCTGCCGCCACACACACCTGCTGCCTCCCGCCCCTACGCACCGACATCACTGTCCCACCGCCTCACACCCTAGCAGGACCCCCACGCACAGACAGCACTCACAACCCACGCGCCACCCGCCGCCTCACACCCTAGCAGGACCCCCACTCACAGACAGCACTCACAACCCACGCGCCACCCGCCGCCTCACACCCTAGCAGGACCCCCACTCACAGACAGCACTCACAACCCACGCGCCACCCGCCGCCTCACACCCTAGCAGGACCCACACTAACAGACAGCACTCACAACCCACGCACCACCCGCCGCCTCACACCCTAGCAGGACCCCCACTCGCAGACAGCACTCACAACCCACGCGCCACCCGCCGCCTCACACCCTAGCAGGACACACGCCTCACATTTTTACATCACTTATGGCACCAAAATATACATTGTACTGTGGTGTGGTTACAATAAACCATTTTTATACAACATCGTATTACATTTTCTTCCATCTTTCTTTTCAATATTATTATCCAACCTTTACAACAAATACTCACCTATTGTTCCACAATTTATAAATAATACTACCTATTACGCATTTACATCCCGGGCAACGCCGGGTCTCTCAGCTAGTCATCTATATAGTATAAATCATGCATGAAAAAACTAAACTTATTAATATCTACTATACATTTGTAACCTGGGTCCTCTTGGTCCCCCGTAGCCCCCTACTTCCTGGAGCGGGTGCGCTAGGCAGCGGAGGCAGGGGGCAGGTTCCGGTGCTGACGGGAAGGTTGCGCAGGCGAGCTCATCGCCGGAGGCTCCGGCAGCTCCCTTTGCAGGGCGCCGCCATGTTGTGATTGGCTGCGCATGCGCAAGATGCAGCGCATGCACAGTATAGGCAGAGCGGCGGCCATTAGTTAGAATAGGCTCCAACAGGGACTACAACCCCCAGAAGCCTCAGTGGCTGGGATCACGTGGGCGCGAACAGCCAATAGGGCTGCAGCAATCCCCTGCTCACCAGAAAGATACTTTTCCCACGTTTGCGGACACGCTAGTCGGAGCTGGAACAAGGAAGGGGTAGGTTGTGTGTTGTCCCCTTTTCGGTAAGTCCAGACAGATCAGATTTTTATATGCCTTATGTAACTTAAGTACCCACCCCTGTTGCTGGGCAGATTATAGGGTGGGCTATACATTATAATAAGGTCACACCTTATCAGATGACCTTCTGACAGCATCCAGACTACAAAGCAGTGTCAGACACTAAACTTTAAAACAGATACATATTAATACACAAAGTGTGCAACAACTAGGGCCAGTAAGGAAATAGCCCCTTACCTCCAATAAGGGACCGCAACTCACTGGAATTGAATTTAGCAAGGGTGCTATATATATAATAATAAATAATAATACATATTATAATAATAAATATTATTTATAATATAAATAAATATTAGGTTTGATCTGTGCTGATGTATTGTCTTTAATACAATTTATTTCTTTATTTACCATATTGTTGCCCCTCCTGTTGGGTTTACTAGAAGTAATGCCAGGGTTTAATAAGAGAAGAGATGCGAGCCCCACCCAGTAGTAACACTAAGGTGCTGTGTCAATAAGGGATAGATAAAGTAGAGGCTGCTGGGAGGTTCAGGTCTCAGGGGTGCCAGATGTCAGCATGGCATGAGGTGTGGGACACATGAAATAGAAAAGGTCCAGGCACTCGGTCTTCAGTATAACAGGTTTAATTCGGCAAGAAAATCCAACGTTTCCACTGCCACGCTCACCTTGATAAAGACTGCGTGGCAGAGGAAACGTTAGATTTTCTTGCCGAATTAAACCTGTTATACTGAAGACCGAGTGCCTGGACCTTTTCTATTTCATGTGTACCTCTGGGGACGTTGCAGGGCTGTCCCTCTTGGCCCGTGGACACCGGCAGGTGATATCTGATTCTAACAGGGTTTTGTGTGCCAGACTACCTCTTTACATGAGGCGTGGGACCACAGGGAGTACAGGTCGGACATGTGCTTCCCCAAGTATAATGTGGGTCATACCCCCCTTTATTATGTTTTCAAACAGGGGCAGTACCCAAGTAGTCAGGATTCTGTATTATGGCCCAGAGAGAGAAGTATGTCCCACAGAGAGGGAATGCAGACATACCACAGAGGGCGAGGCATAAAAGGCCCTCAGATCCCCATGTTTCAGTAGTGAATATCCCTGTGGAAGTGGCAGTTCCGCGACAGGGGAAGTCAGTGTCAAGTATCACGGAGGAAGTGTCAGTTCCCCAGCAAGGAAGGATAGTGACAAGCAGAGTCTATAACAGGCCGCCAGGATTACACATGTTAAAGGGAACTATCATACAAGGGAGGAGGGGGGGGGGGGGCTTTGATTTCCAGGGGCCATGCACACACTCATTGAAGGAAGGGATGTTAACAGGAGCCATTCCTATACAGAGTCACAGGGAAAATTAACAGGAGCCATTCCTATACAGAGTCACAGGGAAAATTAACAGGGGCCATTCCTATACAGAGTCACAGGGAAAATTAACAGGGGCCATTCCTATACAGAGTCACCGGGAAAATTAACAGGGGCCATTCCTATACAGAGTCACCGGGAAAATTAACAGGGGCCATTCCTATACAGAGTCACAGGGAAAATTAACAGGGGCCATTCCTATACAGAGAGAGAATAATAACAGAGGCCATTCCTATATAGAGAGAGAATATTAACAGGAGCCATTCCTATACAGAGTCACATGGAATATTAACAGGAGCCATTCCTATACAGAGAGAGAATATTAACAGAGGCCATTCCTATACAGAGTCACAGGGAATATTAACAGGGGCCATTCCTATATAGAGAGAGAATTTTAACAGGAGCCATTCCTATACAGAGTCACAGAGAATATTTACAGGAGCTATTCATATATAGAGAGAGAATATTAGCAGGGGCCATTCCAATACAGAGTCACAGAGAATATTAACAGGAGCCGTTCCTATATAGAGAGAGAATATTAACAGGAGCCATTCATATACAGAGAGAGAATATTAACAGGAGCCATTCCTATACAGAGTCACAGAGAATATTAACAGGAGCCATTCCTATATAGAGAGAGAATATTAACAGGAGCCATTCCTATACAGAGAGAGAATGTTAACAGGAGCCATTCCTATACAGAGAGAGAATGTTAACAGGAGCCATTCCTATATAGAGAGAGAATATTAACAGGGGCCATTCCTATACAGAGTCACAGAGAATAATAACTGAGGCCATTCCTATACAGAGAGAGAATGTTAACAGGGGCCATTCCTATACAGAGAGAGAATGTTAACAGGGGCCATTCCTATACAAAGAGAGAATATTAACAGGAGCCATTCCTATATAGAGAGAGAATATTAACAGGGGCCATTCCTATACAGAGTCACAGAGAATAATAACAGAGGCCATTCCTATACAGAGAGAGAATGTTAACAGGGGCCATTCCTATACAGAGACAGCATTTTAACATGAGTCATTCTTATACACACAGAGAGGGAATGTTGCCAAGAGTCATTCCTGTATGATGGGAAAAGTGCTGTCTAGTGAACTATACAGGAGGAGAGTAGTGTATGTTGATGAATGAGGAAAATGTAAAAGGTACAACATCCTGTATTTATATATGACTTTATGAAGATGTTCCCATGCAAGGGAAACTATAATAAAAGAGTTCTGTTGTACCACCCAAAAGCTTCTGGCGCCTTACTTGTCATCACCCAACCGACCACAACAGCCCCTGAGATAAGGTAAACTATGGCTGAGTTGGACATTACACCATAACACTGATGTGACTTCCGTAGGGAGTTGGGCAAGGAGGGTTACATAACCAATTCATTATCAAACGTTTATAGGCACTTTTGTCATTCCACTTCATAAAACTTGAAGGCCAAGATCCACAAAACTCAGTTAAATAGGGGATTAAAAAGGAACGGCGTTAAGTTCCCTGAGTTAACATGGTATCCTCACCGCTAATTATAAGCCACAACACCAAACGTCCAAAGTACATCTCATTTAGACTTAGCGTTTTCTTTCAATAACGTGACGTTATACCAATCTCGACATTCCTATCCATAGCCCCAAATAGGGCTTCTGCTGAACTGGAAAGAGGGAAATAATGCTGGGGAATAATACTGTTATTTAAAACTGTGGTGTTACACCTGTCCAAACACCCTATTTCTGGGTCTGAACAGGAGTAAAACAAGGTTTAGGTAACCACCAAAGGGTTCCCCAAGAGCTGGTCCGTTCTGCACGGAACCAGTGTGCTAAGGGTTAACATCTGGTTTGCTTGCTGCTATAGTATGTGTTCTGTCAGCCCCACACTCTGCAGTGTTTAACTCTGGGCGAAGGAATTTCAAAGCCCAGCTGAATTCTTTCAGAACCCCTTCAGCCTACATCTGCGGCGCCCCAAAGACGGACAGGCAAAGGGCAGCCAAAGGGGGTCAGTCGTTGGCTGCTCTTACAGCTGCTCGGTTACTGGGTTGTGCAAAGTCTTCTAACACAACACATTGCAGGCTAATCCTACCGCTTCTAACACAATTTTATCCTTGTCTGTAGCTGTTACATATGCCAATAATCATATATTATCTCTAACTTTCCATCAAATGTCTGCAGATTTGAATGTATAACCTCTGTTCATTTAATGCAACCATGTATTTTCATAACTGTGTGCCCACATACTTGAAAACAAGAGGTAACTCTCAATGTAGTACTTCCTGGTAAAAAAAAATGTATAAATAAAATCATTAAATACAGTAATGCTAAGCCCCAGCATTAACCGTAAAGCAGCAATCCTTTTTTTTTAAAAAGAGTTATAGGTTTGAAGCAGGGGATCTCCAAAGCTGAACCGTGTTAATTTCAGACCTGGGAGAGAGAGAGAGAGAGGTACACAAACACACACACACAGACCTGGGGAGAGAGAGAGATACACACACATACACATACACAAACAGACCTGGGGAGAGAGAGATACACAACACACACACACCTGCGGAAAGAGAGATACACAAACACACACAGACCTGGGGAGAGAGATACACAAACACACAGAGACCTGGGGGGGGGGGGGGGGGGGGAAGGGAGAGAGAGACACACTGACAGGGGAGAGAGAGACGCACATACACAGACCTGGGGGGAGAGAGATATTGGTTCTGTACTGCAATCATTTTCTAGGTTTTACTGCATAGTAATAGGAAGAGCTACAGGAACATTTTGGGGGCACGGACCCTTCCTGAGACAAAAGCTACCTGTGTGTGAGAGAGAGACACAGACTGGGGAGAGTGAGGGAGGGTGTCTGTGTGTCTGTGTGTGAGAGATAGTGATGGAGGTGAGAATACAGGGAAAAAATGTGGAGGGAGGAGAGAGAAATTAATAAAACAGTATAAATGGCTACGCTATTGGACAAATATCATCATACACTGGCGACACACTTTATTCGAGCTCGGCTAGTCCCACGAATTCGGGTATACCCGGGTGTATTGAGGTTTGTGACTGTTTTCTGCCCGAGTGCATTGGGTTATTTTCCAGGCAGGGATTAAAGCATTTTATTCCCGCTGGCTGCAATACTGCACAGTATATATATATATACTGCATTACAATTCATGAATTTATGCCATCTGGTAGACATGCGAAGCATTGCAGCCTATTAAATCCTAATCATTATCATTTAACAGATCAGCCGCCCGTCAGCCAGGCATGAACCCAGGCTGGGAAGGCAAACGCAACGGGGCTTGTCAGAGGTGAGGAGCGGCTCATTCCAGGTATCTGCCAGGTACATACTGGGTATTTGCTCGAATAAAGTGTGTCGGTGCAGTAGTTACATAGTTACATAGTAGATGAGGTTGAAAAAAGACGTACGTCCATCAAGTTCAACCTATGCTAAATTTACACAACAGATACTTTATCCTATATCTATACTTACTTATTGATCCAGAGGAAGGCAAACAAAAAACCCCAGTGTCATATCCAATGATATCTCATAAGGGGAAAAATAAATTCCTTCCTGACTCTAAGAATTGGCAATCGGATTAATCCCTGGATCAACATTCTTCCCATGTATACTTATTTGGTATATCCCTGTATACCTTTCCTTTCTAAAAAAGATGTTCAACCTTTTTTTGAACAAATTTATTGTATCTACCATCACAGTCTCCATGGGTAATGAATTCCACATTTTAACTGCCCTTACTGTAAAGAACCCTTTCCTTTGTTGCTGGTGAAATTTCGTTTCCTCCAACCTTAAGGGATGGCCCCGAGTCCTTTGTACTGCCCTTGGGATGAATAGTTCATTTGAAAGCTCCTTGTACTGTCCCCGAATATATTTGTATATAGTTATCATATCCCCTCTTAGTTGCCTCTTTTCTAATGTAAATAAATATAATTTAGCTAGCCTCTCCACATAAGATAGATTGTCCATCCCCTTTATTAATTTGGTGGTTCTTCTCTGCACTCTCTCTAGTTCCATAATGTTTTTTCTTAGGATTGGTGCCCAAAATTGTACTCCATATTCAAGGTGTGGTCTTACTAATGCTTTGTAAAGAGGTATAATTATGTTTACTTCCCTTCCATCCATTGCCCGTTTAATGCAAGATAAGATCTTGTTTGCCTTTGCAGCTACTGCATGACTTTGGGCACTATTGCTAAGCCTGCTGTCTACACGCACTCCTAAATCCTTCTCCATCAAGGATTTCCCCAATTTATCCCCATTTAATGTGTGTTGCCAGTTTATTCTTGCATCCCAAATGCATAGAGATGTGGTATGTGTGGTGCTCAGAATCAGACCGGTAACTTCTGTAACATAATTGTAATTGAGACCATAGGCTTGGTGGTCTGGCGACAACGGAGTGCCCCTCAATAAAGCAATAATGCGTAATAACTGTAGGGGAAGTGACAAGTGGAGTCAGTTGGGACAGCCACTGTGATGTACACAATAATCGCCCTAACAGTATATAAAGGAAGGAACTATGTCCATTGAATAGCAGGGTTTAGATAAGGCACATTGGCACTTTACCTGCGCATCCAGGGGGGCACTCTCAGAATCAGTAGCGTGCAGTCCATCAGATAGGAAGTCCAGGAGGGTAGTTGGTGAAGATAGAGCACAGCTGCAGACGCCCTGCAATGTGAAGTAGGGAAAACAAAACCAGGCCACTCCGCAGTAGTATTATCAAAAAGTGTATTAAGCCAGCAAGCACATACAGGGAACAAAAATAGAACAGATAGAACGCACCTACGCGTTTCGTACAATAGTACTTTATCTTGATAAAGTACTATTGTACGAAACGCGTAGGTGCGTTCTATCTGTTCTATTTTTGTTCCCTGTATGTGCTTGCTGGCTTAATACACTTTTTGATAATACTACTGCGGAGTGGCCTGGTTTTGTTTTCCCTACTTCACATTGCAGGGCGTCTGCAGCTGTGCTCTATCTTCACCAACTACCATCCCAAATGCATAACCTTACATTTTTAAACCTCATCTGCCATTTACCTGCATAAGTTTCCAGTCTCTCCAAGTCCTTCTGGAGAGAAATTACACCCTGCTCTAATTCTACTACCTAACACAATTTAGTATTAAAATATTTATTTTTAAGCGATGTAATTTGTTTTAGAAATACATTTTTATTGTGTCCCGGTTTTTACTTTTGGAAATCTGGTCACTCTGGCTATTAAGTCCAGTGGAGACCTGGTTAATCTCAGCCTGAGGCAATTAACCAGCTTCCATATTGCTCATTAAGAGAGTTTAAAAAGCCTGCAGCATTGACTGCAGGGAGATCTCTAGTCCAGGGAGACACCCTGGACTGCTGGAGAGATAACACAGGTACTATGGTGGCTCTGATCCATGAAGGTACTGGACCCTGGACCACTGTGGAGAGCACCCTGCCTTTGGACTGTTTCCGGCTCTCCTTCCCCAGCTTGGACAAAGCTGGGGCCCAAAGGTAAAACTTACCTTCCTACTGTGTGTTTTGTTGTTGAAAAGGTGCTTAGCCTCCGAACCCTCAAATAGAGACTAAAGACTGATAATAGTCAGAGCTCCCTATATGAACTAGGAATGTTTACTGTGCTGCTCCCTGTTTGCTGAAACATAAGCCGCGTTTTTGTTGTTTAAATACTTCGGCTAATAAAAACCTAATTTGATTTCCCCTAAAAATTACATCTCTTTTAATACCTCTGCACACATCTCCTACATATGGGGTTAGAAGTAGGGTGAAAGGTGGCCCTTGAATTTCAATGGGGTCCTGGAGACCGTCAAGGATATGTGTTTTTTTCTGCTTTTTTTTTGCAACAGTTCCTGCAACAGCTTGAGTAACAGGAGTAACAAGAGTAACAATGGAGGAACCACGTGCAGAGGTGACCAGAAATAAAGAGCTACAGGTCCAGACAGAAAAAGCACACTGCGCTGGATAAAGCCATAAGTGCCAAATTCGGACTGGGGGGACTGCTACAGATGGAGAACCACACAATGTACTGATTCTGTGAACAAAGTATACCCCATTACGTGTGGGGGAAAAAAAAACACATGGGCTATTAAAATGGCTGCTTAGCAAAAATAAGAAGTCTACAGAGACGCCTGTGAGAGTTCAAACTCTGCAAGCGATGTCTGCCCCACCTGTATGACTACCAACTGTGGCATATACAGAGAATATTGATGCAACAGCGCCTCCTAATGTGAGTGTGAAGAATACACCTGAAAGTTCCAGAAGGGAGAGTAAAATGTGTCTTTTCTTTAATGAACCCAGCCACACGAAAGTGTCCTTTCAGGCCCTATGATGATGATGAGGATGCCTCTTATATGCTCCCAGAGATGGGACGCAACAGCGAAACACCACTAGGATGTTGGGGCTGCCTTGACCCATGGCACACTGAAGAGTAGTGTCCCAACATACTTCAACATGAATGGCCACATCAAGAGCAGGAGCAGTTGGACGCCAAATATTACTGCCAGCTACTGCAACTGCAAGAAAAGCATGGAGGGTGCAGTGAAAGTTCAGAGGTTTCAAGCAAAGAAGGGGACCTCAGTATCCCGGATGCGCCAGAGTCTTCCAAAGTAAAGATGAAGAGAAAGGAAAATAAGTTCTTCACATACCGTGGAAGTTACGGACACATTCGCAGATGACCCTGCGACATCAGAAGGGGACCAAGATGACGTTCAGCCTAGAGCAAATGGAAGATTCGTCCCGGGAATGGCGGAATCACCAGGGGGCCCACGGTAGAAGTTGTGTACCCCGAAAGGTCTGTCCAGTTCTGATAGTGAGAATCCCTCAACAAACAGTACCAGGGAAGTGGAGCCGGAGTAAATAAGTGATTGTCATGCCTGTATGCCCGCAGACCTGGCAGGACCCCAGTACTGAGGTGGGAACGGTATGACACCACATACCCACAGCAGTGGGAGCAAGCCCGGAGTGTTGTATAGCGTTGCTGGGCCTGTTGGAAGAGAGTTAGTATGATACTTGCAACACTTGGGGATGTCCGAAAGAATAGTCGTGTCCATATGCCAATGTCCAGGAGTCCAGAGGGTAGAATCGGCAGAGTACAAGCCAGGTCCTAGGAAGCCAGAGGTAAGCGAAGTAGTATACGTAGCAAGGTTCACAGGGGTACCAGAGAGCAGAGTAGTCCAGGACAAGCAGAGGTCATAAGCAAAGAAATCCAAGATAACACAGGAGCAGGAAACAGCAGAGACACAGAGGGAGCACAACATAGATCAGGTACACACAGGGAAACAGGAACTATGCAGAGCGAGGAAGAAGTGGACAGACAGGGGTAATAAAGGAGGGAACACCAATAGGAAAGAGGGGAGGAGTAGAGAGCGAAGTGGGAGACAATAGGGATAGGTCAGGGAGAGAAGAGGAGGAGACAGAAAGGGCAGTCAGGGGAATGGCCTGCAGGGTTTGGGAGGCGGAGACATGACAGCCAGGATAAGAGGAGCGTGTGCGCGCACCCTCTGTAAGGTGGGGGTGTGTGCGCACAGGCTGCAGCACAGAGACGGCCAGCAAGGAGTGAGGAGAAATCGCAGCAGGGGAACATAGCTCAGAGGAGAGGCGTGCGCGCGCGCCCTCCGTGGGCAGAGGAGACGCACGCACCGGCTGCACCAAGGAGACGGCCCGCAGGGACCGAGACGAGGGGACAGACGGTTCACGGCGCCCAGAGGAGCAGTGTGCGCACACGCCCTCCGTGAGTTGCGAGGGCACACGCACCGGCCGCATCACCAGGAGCGCGTAGCGCCGTGCCGCGGGTACCACACTGGAAGAAGGTAAGGGTGTGGAGGAAACAGCTGGGGAAGGTAACGCGGGCACCGCGGGAGAGAGGGAGCGGGGAGCATCATAGCAGGGACTCAGGGATCGCGTGGGTATACGAGACCTGCGGGGGATGCGCTGCGGCAATGGGAGAGAGGTAGAAGCAAAGGAGAGGAGTGGGAAGGAGCAGAGGGAGTGACAAGAGATGGGAGAGAGGGACAAGGAGGGGAAGGAATCCCCTGAGTCGTCACAGTATCCCCCCCTTGCGGATCAATCTCCGAGTGATCCAACCACGGCTTGAGGGGGAATTTCTGGTGGAACTGTGAAAGTAGTCTTGGGGCATGGATGTCACGTGCAGGTACCCAGGAACGTTCCTCAGGGCCGTAGCCCTTCCAGTGTACCAAAAACGGCAGTCTATTTTTAGACCAGCGAGAGTCGATGAGGGACTGTATTTCGTACTCCTGTTGGCCCAAGGTGGACACTGGATTGGGTTTCCGAGAGGGGTTAGAAAAATGACGACTGGGGATATAGCTTTTAAGGAGGGACACATGGAACATGGACGGAACCTTCATTGTGGGAGGTAAATCGAGACGATAGGCTACCGGATTTACTTTCTCCAAAATTTTGAATGGTCCCAGGAATCTAGGAGATAATTTGGGTGATGGAGTCTTTAGCCTAATATTTTTGGAGGACAGCCACACCAGATCGCCAGGCTTGAAGGAAGGACCCTTTTGATGTGACGGTCTGCCTTGGTTTTTTGTTTGGCAACCGCAGTCTGTAAGGTTATCAGGATCCTCTTCCAGGATTCTTGTAAATTGGCGATATGAGAGTCATCTGCAGGAACACCTGAAGGGGAAGGTGAGAGAGGAAGACTAGTGGGATGAAAACCAAAGTTGATAAAGAAGGGTGACTCCTGAGTAGACTCGTTCTTCAGGGAATTTATGGCGAATTCGGCCCATGGCAGAAGATCCACCCAGTTATCTTGTGAGTCTGAAATGAAGCATCTTAAATACTGTTCAAGGGTTTGGTTCATCCTTTCCGTTTGACCGTTGGTTTGTGGATGGTATCCAGAGGAAAACAAGAGAGATATACCCAGTCTTTGGAAGAAAGCCCGCCAGAATTTTGAGATGAACTGAGACCCATGGTCTGAGACGATTGAAATGGGAACGCCATGTAACCTGAAAATTTCTCTGGAGAAGACGTCAGCCAAAGTAGCAGAGTTGGGAATACCCTTGAGGGGGATAAAGTGTGCCTGTTTAGAGAACCTGTCTACTACGAACAGAATGGTGTTCATCCCTTTGGAAATGGGCAGTTCAACAATGAAGTCCATTGAAATGTGATTCCAGAGTTGTTCCGGAATGGGAAGTGGTAAAAGAAGTCCGGAAGGTTTATGATGGAGTGTCTTGCTCTGGGCACATACAGGACAGGCGGTGGTAAATTCAAGAATGTCTTGATTCATCTTAGGCCACCAAAACGTCCGCTTAATGAGATCTGCCGTCCTTTTGAAGCCTGGATGACCAACTGCTCTAGAGGAATGACCCCAAAGTAACACTTTATGGCGAAAGCGTGGAGCTGCGTATAGACGTCCTTCTGGTACCCTGAACCTGCTGGGAATATGGGCCTGATCCTTGTTGATCTCGTCCAACACATCAAAGTTGTTAGCAGAAATTATGCACTTGGCAGGAAGAATAGGCTCCGAGACTTCCTTAGCTTCAGTCTCAGTGGCGAACTGACAAGGAATATATGAGATGGTGTAGTTGAAGCGGGAAAAGAAGAGTGACCAGCGAGCCTGGCGGGAACCCAGGCGATGAGCCCCCTCAATATATAACAATTTTTTGTGGTCAGTGAGAATAGCGATTGGTTCTTTGGAACCATCCAAAAGGTGTCTCCATTCTTGAAGAGCCAGTTTAATGGCCAAAAGTTCACGGTTACCGACATCATAATTCCTTTCGGCCACTGAGAACTTCCGTGAAAAAAAAACCACAAGGGTGAAGTTTCTCTTGGGGGGAGGTCCTCTGGGAAAGAACTGCGCCAGCTCCTACGTCCGAGGCGTCGACCTCCAAAGTGAAGGGGAGGGAGGTATCCGGATGACGAAGGATGGGAGCAGGCACGAACGCCTTTTTGAGAATCTCAAAGGCGGAGATGGCCTCAGGTGACCAGGATGAGACGTCGGCGCCCTTCTTGGTCAAAGCGGTGATGGGAAGAGCAATAGAAGAATTTTTTTTGATGATCTTCCTGAAGATCCTGACACCTTTCTACCTGCTGTGTAGATCAATGCTTTTTACCTTTTGACCTGCTGTAAGTAGGCATTGCTATAGAGCCAAGACATACATGTTTTATCCAGATTGAAAAGAACTTATTACACTATTGTATGCATTTATTTTTTATTTTTCATGGTGTATCCCTGCTATCTTCGCTCCCTTCCTATCCCGGACAAGCTACTATTGAATGGAGATGATATAACCCAGGAAGGCAGTAGAAGCCTGGTGGAACAGACATTTCTCCATCTTGGCATAAAGGCGATTAGAACGAAGCATGGACAGCACAAGTTTGGTATGTTGAATATGTTACTCCAGATTTTTAGAGAAGATAAGGATGTCGTCTAGGTAGACTATAACAAAAGTTCCCAATACATTACGGAAGATGTCGTTCATGAACTCCTGAAACAGGGCAGGAGCGTTACACAATCCAAAGGGCATAACAAGATATTCATAGTGTCCAGAACGTGAGTTAAATGCTGTTTTCCACTCGTCTCCTTCTCTTATACGAATGAGATTATAGGCACCCCTTAGGTCAAGTTTTGAGAAGATAGAGGCCCCTTGAAGACGGTCGAACAGTTCAGAAATGAGCGGGAGAGGATACCGGTTCTTCACCGTGATCTTATTGAGACCTCGGAAGTCAATGCATGGCCTCAGTGATCCATCCTTCTTCACAAAGAAGAAGCCAGCCCCGGTAGGGGAGGTAGAATTGCCGATGAACTCCTTCTCCAAATTTTCCTGAATGTAGGTAGTCATGGCCTCGGTCTCCGGGACGGAGAGTGGATTAGACTTGGACTTTGGCAGGACAGTCCCAGGGATGAGGTCGACAGGACAATCATACGGACGATGAGGAGGAAGAACTTCCGCTTGTACCTTGTTGAACACATCCAAGTACTCATGGTACACAGCAGGCAGGTCAATAGATTGGAAGGAACGGAGTCCAAACTGGCAAGCACAGCCACGGGAGTCCCTGCTGGAAAGGCATCTGCGGACAAAGTCCAATGGAGGGGCAGAGTGCCAGACCAATCAATGCGCGGATTGTGGAGTTGAAGCCAAGGCAATCCTAATATAATTTGCACAGTAGGAGATTGAAAAACATCAAAGATAATTACCTCCTTATGACCATCAACCAGGGTCAAGTTAAGAGGAATAGACTCTCAAATGATGAATGCCGGCTGGAGGGGTCGTCCGTTGATGGCCTCGAGGCCCACAGGGCTCTTCCTTCTCACCATGGTAATTTGATTCTCAAATGCGAACTTCTGGTCCAGGAAATTACCACCCGATCCTGAATCGACGAAAGCTTTAACCTTTACGAAAAGGTTTGGACCCTCCAACGTGGCTGGAAGCAGGAACTTCTTTGGGAGAGCTTCGGAAGGAGAGGGTGTCACAATGACATCAACTTTTATCAACACATTTATATTTCTGGGTGCTTGATTAAACAGAACAAGTTGCAAAATAAATTGTGATTTATTTCCTTAATAGACAAACACACGACATCTGCAGAATACACTTAAAACAACACTCACTGGGATAAGGAAATGAAAGAAATTGTCCTTGGAACGAAAGAAATAGTCCTTTGCTTGCCAGTGCAAGAAATGCAGCCTTGGTTTTAAAAGTCCTGTGGTTATGTGGTTGTTAACCCCTTCACTCCTGGACTGGTTGCTGCTGTACTGGAACAAAGTCTTGCATCTTTACATCATGGATTAAAATTCAAGAATCACACTGGGAAATACCTGGGGAGCCACAGTTATAGACTGGCCAAAGCTGTCTTTAACATGTGGATCCAATCCCCTCGTGGGAACAAAAAAACCCCACGAATAGCCAAGTGACCCACAGTTCCTAAGACCGGTCAAAAGGGCTGTCCAGTGGGCAGGGCGCATGGGTCAGGTTGATGCCCATGCCACTTAGCATACCTGGGCTACACCCATTTCTTGGGACCACTAAGTCTGATTTTTGACCGGAGGGGTAACTAGCCTGACATCTGCTGTGCATCAGTATGTCAGTTTTGTATACATTATGGGTCTTCTGGGTCTTTTCATAACTGACACCCTTTTAGACAGGAAGATGCTAATCAGCTCGATCTCTTTGAGGCTTGGTCATAAAAATACCGAAGCTCATTCACCCATATCACAGCTGGATGTCCAAGTAATTCCTGCTTGGACTTACAAAAAAAATACCTCCTGCCTTACATTTAAGATCTTCTACCATGTGTTGGTTAGAGGGTATGGCAAGCAATGCATCTTGTCTTTTACCCTCGCAGACAGGGAATGGACTGCAAATGGGGAAAAAAAATGGCAGGGACAGGGCAACAACAGTAATGCATGGCAAATCAGGTATTAACTATTTCCTCCCCGTCACACCTCCCCCACTCAAGACGCAGGGACTGCCCTGACCACCCCGTCCAGTGGCTGGGCTGACCTGCCAGCTCTTGTAGTTAGTAAGTCCTGAGGGCTGTCCTGGCGGGAAAGGCCATCAGCATTACCATGCTCACTTCCCTTCTTGTGCTGGATGGTGAAGTTCCACTCCTGTAAGGCAAGACTCCAGCGCAAAAGTTTAGCATTTTCCCCCGACACGTTCTGTAACCAACTCAAAGGATTGAGGTCAGTTATTACTGTGAAATGTCTGCCATACAAATAAGGCTATAACTTCTTTAGAGCCCACACTATGGCTAGACACTCCTTCTCAATGTTGGCATATGCCACCTCTCTGGGCAGCAGTTTGCGGCTTAGATATACTTCCGGGTGCTCATCGCCCTCCTCCCCCACTTGGCTGAGTACAGCACCAATGCCAAAGTCTGAGGCATCAGTCTGCACCAGGAACTTTTTTGCATAGTCTGGAGCAGCAAGTATAGGAGCGCTGGCTAGTGCAGTCTTTAATGCCTGAAACGAGACCTCACAGGCAGGAGACCAGACTACCAGCACAGACTGTCGCTTCTGGGTCAAGTCAGTCAGGGGTTTGGCAACGGCGCTATACTGGGGGACAAACTTCCTGTAGTAGCCTAGGAAAACCATGACTTGCTTCTTGGTTTTGGGAACGGGCCACTGCACTATAGCTTCCACCTTAGCTGGTTCTGGCTTAAGATGCCCGCCACCCACCCTGTGCCCTAGGTACAATACCTCTGCCATCCCTACTGAGCACTTGGTGGGTTTCAACGTGAGTCCCGCTTCCCTAATCCTGGCTAGCACCGCAGCTACATGCACTAAGTGTGAGTCCCACGAATGACTAAATACAGCAATGTCGTCCAGGTATGCCCTTGCAAACCCTTGCATACCCTCCAGCAAGCGATTGACCAGGCGTTGAAATTTTCATAGCCGGTGCATTTTTCATCTCGAATGGCATCACTAGAAATTCATAGAGGCCACTTGGGGTAATAAATGCAGACTTCTCTCTAGCCTCCTGGGTCAAAGGGATCTGCCAGTACCCTTTACTGAGATCCATAGTCGTCAGATACCTTGCCCCCGCGAGTTCATCTAACAACTCATCCATGCGGGGCATGGGGTAGGCATCTGACACCATGCCCGCATTGAGCTGCTGGTAGTCCACACAGAACCGGGTGGTTCCATCCTTCTTAGGCACCAGGACTACTGGACAAGCCCAAGGGCTCTGGGACGGTACAATTACCCCTAGGGCCAGCATCTCTTCTACCTCCCTCTCTATACTGCCCTTCACCTCTGCTGACACTATAAGCGTGCTTATGCAGAGGTCTCAGATCCCCTGTAAGCACTTGGTGTTCTCCAATGTGTGTCTTCCCTGGCTTGTCTGAAAACAGAGCCCTATACTTCTCTAGCATAGCCCTGGCTTCTGCTCTCTGCCTGACACTCAGCTGAGCCCCTATCTCCACCTGCTCTATGGTACCTCCCTGCCTAGCCTCCCCCAGGAGATCAGGCAGAGCATTGCTCGCCGGATCCCCCATCGGTGGGCTGCAAATGGCCAGCACCGACGCCACACTCAGTGCTATGTACTCCTTCAGCATGTTGATGTGATAAGTCTTATTTCTCCCTGTCTCAGCATCTACCTGTACAACATAGTTGCAATCGTTCAGCTTTCGCAGTACCGGATACGGTCCCGACCAGGCAGCCATTAATTTGTTCTCCCGAATGGGCTTGAGAACAAGTACCTGCTGTCCTGGGATGAACTCTCTACTACGGGCATTCTGATCATACCAAGTCTTCTGCTTGGTCTGAGCAGCCCTAAGGTTGTCCTGTGCCAACCCCATGAGCATCTCTAACCGGTCTCTGAGATCTATCACATACTGAAGCACAGATGCATCAGTAGTGGTAGTCTCCCCTTCCCATCCCTAACGGAATAGGTCCAGAGGTCCCCGTACCCTGCGACCATATAGCAGCTCAAAGGGAGAGAAGCCTGTGGATTCTTGCGGCACCTCTCGGTACGCAAACAGCAAATGCTGCAGGTGAATCTCCCAGTCTTTTCCCTCTGCCTCTATAAATGTTCGCAGCATCTGCTTCAGGGTACCATTGAACCTCTCACATAATCCGTTGGTTTGGGGGTGGTAAGGGGTCGTGCGCTGGTGCTTCACCCCGCACGCCTCCCAGAGACACTGGAGCAATTCACTCATGAACTGCGACCCCTGATCGGTTAGGATCTCACTAGGGAAACCTACCCTAGAAAAAATGGCTAACAGAGCTTTAGCTACTGCCCTAGCATCAATACTGGCAAGCGCTACCGCCTCAGGGTACCGGGTGCCAAAATCCACCACCATGAGAATATAGCGCTTTCCTGACCAGCTGGGAACCATGAGGGGTCCCACGAGGTCCATAGCTACCCGCTGAAAGGGTTCCCCTATTACCGGTAACGGGTTCAGGGGTGCCTTCACACGGTCACCCGCCTTACCTACTCGCTGGCAGGCATCACAGGATCGGCAGAACTCTGCCGCCTCACTGGATGCCCCCGGCCAGTAGTAACGCTGCAACAGCCGGGCTCGCGTCCTAGCGACCCCCTGATGCCCCGCTAGTGGAGTGGAGTGGGCTACCCGCAACAACTGCTGCCTATATTCCTGGGGTACCACTAGCTGTCTCTTCCCCGTCCATACCTCATCTAACCCGGTGGTCCCTTGCTCTCTGTATAGGAGCCCGTGATGCCACAAGAAGTAATCAGACCCTTTGCTTGGATTAGACTCGGACTCCCGCAGTCTCATGCCCTCCAAGCTGGGATCAGATCGCACCGCATCTCTAAACTGGGCACCTAACTCTGGCCACCCCCCCGGTCACATCTGAGTCAGGGGGACAGGGAACAGGTACAGGGAACAGTAAGTCAGTGTCAGAAAGCGACTGAGTCTGGCTTACCTGTCTGGTCTCTGCAGAGACTACTGGAACTGTAGGTCCCAAATGCAGGGGGACAGGGGCTGGTTCTGCTGCGATCCTTGCTGACTGGCTCCTGGTGATTGCTGCAACAGGTGCCAGCTCAGTGGTAAAAACACAGGTAACGTGTCCTAGGTCGTTACCCAGCAAGACCTCAGCATCTAACCGAGGCAAAACCCCCACCTCCCTCATGCCACGTCCGGCACCCCAGTCCAAAAAGACCCGGGCAACCTGGAGTGACCGCGGTCCTCCATCTGGCATGGTCACTTGCATCCCGGTGCCCGGGATAAAATCCTCTGGCCGCACCATATCAGGGCGAACCAGAGTCATGGTGGCACCGGAGTCTAGCAAGCCGTCCGCCTGCCGGTCTCCGATGGTCACCTTCCGCAGATGCTTCTGCCGGACATCGTTGGGCTGCATCCCGACTGGAGAACCCTGATGTCCCCCGCTCTCAGCTGCTGGTCCTGAGGTGGTAAGTGCAGTCTCTCCACTGGGCATCCCTCTGTGGGCTGGTTCCACGGCTGTACTTGGCTCCTCTGTGTGTGCCAGTCGCACACGGGCGACCGGCCTCGCAGCTGGTGAGCGTTGCCCCTGATGGGGTCCCTTGGACCGGTCCCGGTCCAGACAGTCTGGCCTGAGATGCCCGACCTTGTTGCAAGTGTAACACCGCCTCTCATGCTTGAACTCTGCAGCCTTAGGTGCGCTGTTTGCTGCCGCAGGCTGGTGTGTCCACGGAGGGGTAGTCTTAGTGCCCTGGGCCGCAAGGCCCGCTCCTTTGGGTGCTACAGGGTCCTTCATTGCAACTCGGCTGGCCACATACTCATCTGCCATTCTCGCTGCATCCTCATAGGTCTGAGGTTTATGGTCATAGACCCATCCCCTCACATCTGTGGGAAGCTGCTGCAGCAGCTGCTCTTGAAAGAATAAGTCCAGCAGGGTATGGAATGTTGTAACCCCATTCCCCTCCAACTACTGAGTCCCGTGCAAAGCCATCCTACTGGCATAGGTGCTGTATGACTCTCCGGGGAGTACTACCCCCGTCCGGAACTTGCCCCTGTAAGATTCTGGGGTCAGGGCATACTGGGTTAGCAGCTTTCTTTTCACATGACCATAGTCATTGGCATCCACGCGCGGAATACCCATCACAGTCCGTTTGGCTTTGTCAGATAACAGTGGTTGCAGTCTGACCACCCAGTCCCTTCTTGGAACCGGGAACACTGCATCTCGAAGTCATTCAGGAACGCATCGAGGTCATCTGTGCATCCACAAACTTGCTGAAGCTGTGATGATCCGCCCGGGAAAGACCTTGTTCCCGTTTGCAAGGTAGGAGTTGTGGGTTCTTCCGAGCACTGCTGTCAGGAGCTGTACCCGCTCCGTAGTGCTAACACCCGTTCCCCATGTAGCCAGAAGTGCAGTGAGCCCAGGGACGGCACGCTCGGCAGCCGCAGCTGCTACCTCGTCCGCAACCCCTGGCGCCAAGCCACACACGACTGGGGGGTCACTAGCACTCTCCTCATGTCCTTGCAGCCCCGGAGCTGGAGGGACCTCCTGCACTCCGGGCTGAATAGCGTCAGCCAACACAGCAGCTACAGGGACTTGCCCCTCTGGTAGGACCCTGCGGTCCTAATGATGCTCCAAATCCTCCTCCAGTTGTGCCTTTGACCGCCCATCTGTCGGTAAGCCATACCCCGCACATCTCTCCATGACTTTCTCTCTGGTCCATGACCTGAACCTTCCTGAGCGATCGCTCATGGTGCCTTCGGAGTATGGGAGAAGGGAACAGTGAAGTCTCTCGTGCTCTTTAGAAGTGTGTGTCAGTTGCTACTTGTCTGAGGAGCTCGCAAGCTACAAGTTCCTCACTAAATTACAGAGCCCGCAGGAAACTGCAATATAGGTTCAATCTGTATCCCACCAGCTGCCACCAGTTTTTTAAAAGCTTGTCACGATGACATCAACTTTTATCAACACATTTATATTTCTGGGTACTTGATTGAACAGAACAAGTTGCAAAATAAATTGTGATTTATTTCCTTAATAGACAAACACACGACATCTGCAGAATACACTTAAAACAACACTCACTGAGATAAGGAAATGAAAGAAATTGTCCGTGGAACGAAAGAAATAATCCTTTGCTTGCCAGTGCAAGAAATGCAGCCTTGGTTTTAAAAGTCCTGTGGTTATGTGGTTGTTAACCCCTTCACTCCTGGACTGGTTGCTGCTGTACTGGAACAAAGTCTTGCATCTTTACATCATGGATTAAAATTCAAGAATCACACTGGGAAATACCTGGGGAGCCACAGTTATATGTTTAACAGTGTTTATCCAAGAAGGATCAAATAAAGTATCCCCATAGCACCCGGCACTCAATGCTGGATAAATTATTCTGGACGACAATACTCCAATAGGAAAAATGACCTATGTTAACAAATGTATAGGGAATTAATGACCTTTGTACCAAAAAGTCCCAAGAAAATAATAAAGTTTTATTAGTCTAAATACTGATTAAAAACACACATATATACATCATTCAAAACTATTAAAAAACCCCATTCAGAGGTGGCTGTTAGAGTAGGCAGCAATTCAGTGATAGGAGGTCATAGATAGGAGATCAAAATGATGCTCATATATGCTTAGCAGTGGATCATGCCATTTGGTATATGATAGAGAGTTAGTTCGTAGTAATACCTTATATCAGTTAGTTTAATCTTGTAAATTTAACATTTTTTGGCATAAATGCAGCCAAATCTTGTCCCTCTATATACGGACCCTATATATGTACTGAGTCTGCTCTCCGAGCATATAACAGGCTTGACTATACACTTGGTGATATAAGTATAGCAGTGCTACGGACCATTAATGCAGCATGAAGGGCTTGCAAATGTATAGAGAGCACATGTGGGTGTCCAAAGGCTTAGTATAGCCCCACAAATGCTCCGTGACCACAGCGGGTCACACACTGAGTCTGTATTGGGACTCGATGAGGTATACGAATGCCGGGTGCTATGGGGATACTTTTTTTGATCCCTCTTGGATAAACACTGTTACTATACATAGATATCTTTATCCCTTCCGAGCACCTGCTTATTTGAATTAGAATTTATATTGCATTATTGGACGAGCGGTCTCATCCCCTTTAGAGCCAAAGTTATAGACTGGCCAAAGCTATCTTTAACATGTGGATCCAATCCCCTTGTGGGAACAAAAAAAACCCACGAATAGCCAAGTGACCCACAGTTCCTAAGACCGGTCAAAAGGGCTGTCCAGTGGGCAGGGCGCATGGGTCAGGTTGACGCCCATGCTACTTAGCATACCTGGGCTACACCCATTTCTTGGGACCACTAAGTCTGATTTTTGACCGGAGGGGTCACTAGCCTGACATCTGCTGTGCATCAGTATGACAGTTTTGTATACATTATGGGTCTGCTGGGTCTTTTCATAACTGACACCCTTTTAGACAGGAAGATGCTAATCAGCTCGATCTCTTTGAGGCTTGGTCATAAAAATACCGAAGCTCATTCACCCATATCACAGCTGGATATCCAAGTAATTCCTGCTTGGACTTACAAAAAAAATACCTCCTGCCTTACATTTAAGATCTTCTATCATGTGTTGGTTAGAGGGTATGGCAAGCAATGCATCTTGTCTTTTACCCTCGCAGACAGGGAATGGACTGCAAATGGGGAATAAAAATGGCAGGGACAGGGCAACAACAGTAATGCATGGCAAATCAGGTATTAACCCTTTCCTCCCGGTCACAGAGGCGCAAGGAGAGACAGTACCCAGTAGAAGCCCCTCAACCTTTACTGGGTGCGCCCATTTCCCGGCTTCAAGGGACAACTCTGGAGACGATGTTCCGAAGAGGCACAGTAGAAACACAGCCTGTTCTGGCGGCGCCGCGCTCTCTCGGTTGCCTGGAGTTGTTGACTGCCGACCTGCATCTGTTCCGAGGCCTCCAGGGCCAGGAGAGGAGTGGCGGGCGACCTGTGAGAAACAACAGAGGAAGAAGAACGGGAACAGTGTCTTTCGTGCCGTCGTTCTTGCGTACGCTGATCCATGCATACGCTCAGGGTGATTAACTCCTCCAGGGACGTAGGCCGGGCATGAGTCGCAAGGTCGTCTTTCAACGTATCTGAGAGTCCGTGCCAGTACGCGGCAGTGAGGGCCTCATCATTCCATTGTACTTCGGCGGCCAGCGTACGGAACTCGATGGCGTATTTGGCAGCTGATCTTCGGCCCTGAGAAATATGAAAAAGGGAGAAGGCGGCTGTCTCACGCCGTGCGGGAATATCAAACACAAGTTGAAATTCACGTCTGAACAATGATTAATCTTGTGTTACTTCGCATTTGCGCTCCCATAGGGGGGAGACCCAAGCGAAAGCATCTCCAGTGAGCAAAGAGTATATATATGCAATTTTAGCACGACCAGTTGGAAACAGGGAGGGGGACATCTCAAACTGCACCACACATTGGTTTAAGAAACCGCGGCAGGCGAGGGTGTCCTCTTCATAGCGATTTGGAGAGGGAATCCGTGGGCCGGGACTGGCGTAGGTGGTAGCCATTGGTGGCGAAGAAGCCATGGAACCCTCCTGAAGGGAAAAGGTAGCCAATTGCTGGGAGACAGTGAACAGCTGATTGCTAACAAATTGTAAGGCCTCTGTGGAAATACTTGTACCCACCTCAGGGGGGTCTGCGTTTGTTGGGCTCTGCATAAAGTCACGCCTGTATGCCCGCAGACCTGGCAGGACCCCAGTACTGAGGTGGGAACGGTATGACACCACACACCCACAGCAGTGGGAGCAAGCCCGGAGTGTGGTATAGCATTGCTGGGCCTGTTGAAAGAGAGTTAGTATGATACTTGCAACGCTTGGGGATGTCCGTAAGAATAGTCGTGTCTGTGTGCCAATGTCCAGGAGTCCAGAGGGTAGAATCGTCAGAGTACAAGCCAGGTCCTAGGAAGCCAGAGGTAAGCGAAGTAGTATACGTAGCAAGGTTCACAGGGGTACCAGAGAGCAGAGTAGTCCAGGACAAGCAGAGGTCGTAAGCCAGGGAAATCCAAGATAACACAGGAGCAGGAAACAGCAGAGACACAGAGGGAGCACAGCATAGGTCAGGTACACACAGGGAAACAGGAACAATGCATAGCGAGGAAGAAGTGGACAGACAGGGGTAATAAAGGAGGGAACACCAATAGGAAAGAGGGGAGGAGTAGAGTACGAAGTGGGAGACAATAGGGATAGGTCAGGGAGAGAAGAGGAGGAGACAGAAGGGGCAGTCAGGGGAATGGCGTGCAGGGTTTGGGAGGCGGAGACATGACAGCCAGGATAAGAGGAGCATGTGCGCGTGCCCTCTGTAAGATGGGGGTGCGCGTGCACAGGCTGCAGCACAGAGACGGCCCGCAAGGAGTGAGGGGAAGACGCAGCAGGGGAACATAGCTCAGAGGAGAGGCGTGCGCGCGCGCCCTCCATGGGCAGAGGAGACGCACGCACCGGCTGCACCATGGAGATGGCCCGCAGGGACCGAGAGGAGGGGACAGATGGTTCATGGCGCCCAGAGGAGGAGCATGCGCGCGCGCCCTCCGTGAGTTGCGAGGGCGCACGCACTGGCTGCGTCACTAGGTGCGCGGAGCGCCGTGCCGCGGGTACCACGCTGGAAGAAGGTAAGGGAGTGGAGGAAACAGCTGGGGAAGGTAACATGGGCACCGCGGGAGAGAGGGAGCGGGGAGCATCATAGCAGGGACTCAGGGACCGCGTGGGTATGCGAGACCTGCGGGGGATGCGCTGCGGCAATGGGAGAGAGGTAGAAGGCAAAGGAGAGGAGTGGGAAGAAGCAGAGGGAGTGACAGGAGATGGGAGAGAGGGACAAGGAGGGGAAGGAATCCCCTGAGTCGTCACAGTGATGATCCTTGACCAACCCTGAAATGGCGCAGCAAAATGCCAGACATCACTGTGACTTCCTCCATGAATGATTGGAACACGAGATAGAAGATAACGCTGAGCTACAGAGGACTCTATTCGCAGCTTACTCTGAGGCAGAGACTGAGTCAGTTGAGCTGAAGACTGAACTAGAGAAGGCAAACGTGATTAATAGTGCCATAGTCAAAAAACAGCCGCTCTCACGAAATTATGGCTGACTGGAATCAGAAGTATGAAGAGGCTCAGGCAGAGCTGAAAGTCTCTTGAAGAAGACCATCAGTCTCAAAATAGAGCTTGAACTCTCTCAGAAGGAGTCTCGCAGTCTCAGCTCAGAGTTGGGAATCTCTCAAAAGGAGTTTGCAGTCTCAGTGCAGACCTGGGAGTCTGTCAGAAAGAGATTCACATTCTTAGTACTGATCTAGAAGTCTCTCATAAAGAGCTTCACACACTCAAGACAGAACTAGAAATTTTGCACCAGGAAATCCAAAGTCTCAGCATAGAAGTGTGTGAATGGAAGGATTACTACAAACCAGTCCCGGGTGTTTTAGATACTAGAAAAAGAGAGAACAGAAACCTGAAAGAGGAGGTTTCAAATCTTACTGATCAAGTTAGTAAAGGAAATTAGAAGCTTCACAAACAAAAAACGGTGAAGAAACAAATAGACCAAGAAAAGTGACTGTCAATTAGTCTGGTCGCTTGCAGGCAGTGCAGTGCTCAGGCAGTTGCCATCTGCGGTTTCCTGGCTGGCAACGTGACAATAGGTCTGGCTGCATCTGTAGGATCGAGAGGGCATAAGATAGAAGAGAAAATCATCTTAGAAACTTCCAACTCCGTATTTGAATGGAGAAGAGAGGTTGTTGTTCAGGTTAGAGCAGAGAGTTCAATGGAGCGAAGGTCTCGAGAGTAGCGAGTAGGACAGGTAGGAGTTGGGGAAGGGGAAACGAGTGGTGTTAAATGATAGGAGGTGGGTGGTTAGAGAGCAGAAGGGCGGAAATAGAGAAATCAGAAAGGGAGCAGTTTTTAGTAAAGACCAGGTCTAAATAGTGATGCAACTTAATGCAAGAATATTTGCGACACCTTGATACATTTCTACCAATGATACTATTAACATTATTAATATTACATTCAAAATAATGTGTATTGTTATATTTTGTTTCTTTGTAACTTCACTGCATCACTGACATTATTAAATCACCAGTTTTAAAAAATATACAAATAACCAAAACTAAGCATCGACTTCATGTTGCACTTGTGGAATTTTTAGGAGCTATTTTTATTTCTAAGCACTTCATATCTAATTAAAACAATGAGCCCAAACCACTAAACATATGAAAAGAGCCAAGAACAGCACAAGAGACATAAAAAAAGCAATATATGGTATGTTTCAGGGTGTATTATTAGAAACTTGAGCTGATAATGTCCAATAAAGGCATATTACCCCTTCAGTGCTAGAAGGACCAGCAATAAGATACTCAGCGCTGAGCTTTTTGCCTCTCCAGCACTAAGTAGTCTAGTTTACTATTCCTTAGAGAGGAATATGCTTCCATAACTCATGCTTTCCCTGATGCAACTGATGTGTTTGTATAGCGTGTGAGATGTTAGGAACCTGACATCTTCTTGACATTGGAAGAATTTCTCTTGCTGCTATTATAACACGAAGATGATTCCTATCAGAGTTTGTTTGTCCTTAAGGAGGCCAGAGAAAATGCACAGTTCTTTAGTCATGTCTCAAAGGGATCACATGGCTGTCGCATTGCAAGCCTCTGCTTTAGAATGCATGACTCGCCAGTAGGGCAAAAACGAGGGCAAAAAACAGAGGCAAATGAACTAAAGAAAAGGAATCCCATTGAAAGCAATGGGAGTTTTTCCTCTGATAAATCAGGTACAATTCTTTTGCACAGACTTTGCCCTCGGGAGATTTTAGTAAATAACCCCCTAGGTTTGGGCCTTATCAGCAGAAACGTTCAAACTGTAACGTTTAAAACTGAACCTTTTAATTTCTTTTCTGATAATGAAGCCTAACTTTGAGTCTATAATGATGGCTATATTGACTGCTATATCTATCTCTATCCACACCACAATGATAAATATATTGTGAATATAAACAATGTTGGTCTACTATCACTTATGTCATTAAATTGACACTAAGGAATATGCTTTCAACATGCATTTAGATGTAAGTAACCTTCATAAATCAACAGCTTGGGTCTTGGAGAGTGTTTATAGGATGAGTTAACTCAACACTCATATTATACCAAGATGCATCTAAGCTGATCATTTTTCCCCGAACTTGTCTATTGTCTTAGCAGCAAACAGCTTTGCCACATACTTCACCGATGTCATCAACTTCAACGATGAATGATTTGTGTCAAAAGATACTTGATTAACAACCATCTTACACCTGACACATACACAAGCTAAAAGACTTGCATCAGCATGTTACCTCCTACTTATCTTTTTTTGGGGCATCGAGATGCATGTTTTGGGAGCATGTTACATAGCCCCCTATACAGTGTATCTTCAACCCTCCTACTGAATATATATAAATGTTGTCATAAAGTTAGTAAAAACAGAGCCATCGGTGGTTCATGTAACGGTGCAACCCCACACAGCCGGCCAAAAACAACCTTTTGTAAAGAATTTAACAATCAACTTGACTTACTTAAACAAATGTATTGTTTTCTTTGGAATTTAATTACAAACGTAATTCTTTAGGGGGCTCTGAATGGGGGAGCACACGGTTTGTCAGTCAATACATTTTTTTTACCCTGTTCTTATCACTGAGCCAATAAAGATAAAGGGGGGGGGGGGAGAGGGGCTTAACCTATGCAAATTCTTGTTGAACACATAATAACATCAGATAAGAGGGAGTAATACGAGGAAATAATTCTCAGATCACGATGTTTACTTAACTTTTAAATATGATTTATAAATACTTTCAGTGGAATGGCTACGTGAAAGACTGCGGTGGGCAGATTTAACCACCTCCATCCAGACTTAAAGATCTAAAATCTCCCGAACCGCAAAGGTGATACTGCCCGATGGCTCCCACCAACAACAGCAAAAGTCATCAGAAGGGGTTGCAGCAATTTTTCACGAGGAAAGATTCTGCAGCGGCATCCCAAGATGGCGGTCGGCAGCCACATGGCGAATCTGAATTAGACTCTGAATCTGAGATGGAGCAGGAGTCATAGAACTCCACCAAAAAGGATATTAGTTCATCTATATTTCAAAAAGTTTGCACATCTCCTGTCGCCACACTTGTTAAATCTCTTTAATTCCATTCTAGAAGGAGCAGCTTTCCCTAACAGCATGCTACCGGCTCACATTTGTCATCCCCAAATCAGTTAAAGACCCCACATGTTACCAAAGTTTCCAGCCGATTTCTCTTATCAACGTGGACTTAAAAATCTGCTCTAAAATCCTAGAGAACTGTCTAAACGTAGTACTGCCAGGGCTGGTCCATCCGAACCAAGTCAGCTTTATCCCAGGCAAACAAGCCATGGACAACACTAGATGCGCAATAAACCTAATAGCCCATGCAAAAAAGACCAAAACCCTGGCATTCCTGCTCTCGCTAGACCCAGAGAAAGCATGTGACAGATTGGATTGGGAGCACATGAAGGGAACTCTCAAAACAATTCGGTTTTCAAGGGAACTTCTGCAGGCAGTTATGGCACTGTACATGTCTCCCTTGGCTAGAGTGATTTGAGCAGGCTCAGTCAGAAAATTTCCCAATTTAAGGAAGAACTAGACAGGGTTACCCCCTTCCTCCCCTCCTGTTTGCCCTGTCTCTAGAACCCCTATAAACGATAAGCAATTTAAAATCTCACAGTTTGCTAATGCTGCCTTTCTCTCCATAACTAAACCCTTTACTTCCTTACCAATTTTTTTTAATGAACTCTGGATTTTCAGCAGAATCTCGGGTTTTAAAATCAACAACCCAAAATTGGAGGCCCTAAATATAAACCTATCACCTGAAGAAATCAATTTGATAGATATAAATTTTGACTTCAAATGGTGCAAAGGAGTGCTAAAATATCTAGTGAAGCTGACCTCAATCAAAGTATTGAACCAGAAGACTGGCCTGATATCTTTAGGGCTACTGCTAAATGTTCCATCTGTGCATCAATTAGGGAAAATGCATACAAGGTACTGTACAGGGGGTACTTGACTCAGGTCAATTTATCTAGAATGTTTCCGGGTGTGTTTCCCACTTTCCCTCTGTACCTTGCCTGGTGCAGCCAAAGGGCCTCTATGGTTCACAAGTGGTGGTCTTGTCCCAGAGTGAAGGCCCTATGGGAGAAAATCCACAAATTTGCTTACAGTGTTAGCATTCCCTTTTCCACTTGATGCATGGTCATGTGTTCTGAGCAGGCCTCCGGAAGACTTGGATAGGCATTCTAACAAACGGATAACTCCCATTATGATGGTCACGAGATGCTCAATGACAGACCTCTAGATGAGCGCTGAGGTACCGATTCTCACCCAGATCAAACATAGAGTATGGTACTCCCTTAAAATGAAAAGGCTGACAGTTGTCCTTGGGGACACGTGTCCAAAATTCCAGAAAACTAGGCAGCTGTGGCTGATCTATGATGGTTTCCAGTTGGCTTGGCGCCCACCTCATTCCAGAGACTCTATTCTCATCTAGCGCTCTCCTGGGGAGCTAGTTATGCACGTCATGTAATCAAAGTGGTTCATACCACAACACGTGATTCTCCCAGATCGACTTCCGTTCACTAGGAAACCTATAGCCTAAATCGATATCCAATGTATTTTCTGGACTGGCAATAATGTACTACTTGAAATAAAAAATGCCCCAGCTTGAAACTCCTTAAAAATTTCACTGCCATTTAAACTGATAAATTGTACTTTTTTTCTGCCTAGACCACTAAATAAATGTATAACCAAAGCTATTGCTGTCTGTGTGGTGTGGATGCAGAGATGCTACAATAGCTCACTCTTTATGGTATTGTGGAAAGATCAGGAGGTTCAGGAACAAAACACTACATTACTTGAATGGGTTACTCCATCAAAGGCTGCCTTTGGACTGTTGGATTGGAGAACTCAAACTTGATAGCCTACCTATATTGGTCGGGATGATCATGTTGGTGGCTCGTAAATTAATATTGATAATCTGGCTAAAGCTGTTCCCACCAAGTATCAATCAATTAGAATCCTTTTATTTTCCATATCATGATTACTGAAAATGTTGATACCGTTTCTGATATCCCTATCAAAGCTGAGAAGTTTATGGCTGAGAAGTTTATACTGTACCTATGTGGAAACCATATCTGTACAGCCTATCTCCAGCGGTTTTTGATGTAGTCATATCTCCACTGAAATACTCCAGATAGGTATCAGTTGCATTATTGAGGGGAACTAGGCAAAAACTGAATTTGCGCTAAGGAAAGAATTGGAGGTTTACTGGCACTTGGAAGGTTTGGTAGTCATTGGAGTCTGTCGTCGCCCCCCTCCCCACTTTTTATTTAATTTATTTATTATTTTTCTTCCCCCAATGGAGATGAGGTGGCGTAGAAAGATTTTCTATTGCATTTTATTATATATACTCCATTTAGAAAAGTAGGTACGTTAAAATATAAAAAAAATGTGTGAATCAGGTTCTTTGATGGCCAAGATAGTTTGTTAATTTTTTATTATGAAAGGTATGTTATTGTGACATTCATCCCGTACTTGCAATTTGTAAGTACCATTTATCAAGAAATATATTTGAAAGAAAGAAAAAACGTCACTGCCATTAGTACAATTTGGTTCTAGGAGTGGTGGAGCAAAGGGTTCATTGTAAGTTCTTGACCCTTGCCTTTTAAAACTGTCCATGGTCTCGCCCCCCCCTTACATTCAGAACTGTCAAATCAGTAACACTCCCAATCGGGTCCTTCGATCTGCAATCGCCCCTCGACTGATTGAGCCTTGGTTTAAGGTCAATAAAGCTGGAGAGGAAGCTTTTTCAAGGAACACCCCAAGACTATGGTATAAGCTCCCTGATGATTTAAGAAATTGGGAAGCTTTACTTCCATTCAGAAAGGAATTAAATACCTTCCTTTTTAAACAAAGAATGGCAAACAGACCCTAATACCCTGGCAGACAGCTTTCCTGCTCTGTTCTGGTTTTCTGTCCTTTGTTGGTCTTCCTTGCCATTCTCCTATACAGTATGTTTCCGGCAGGTCCCGGTTTTAGGTCTGGGATGGGTGTCCTTCCTAAGTTCCTACACAAGCTCTAGTACTGAGTGTTCTTGCAGATTAGTGCATTGGAAAAAGTTGGAAATAAATTAAAAATGTTGTATGCGCAAGCTGCAAACAGCGTGGAAGCATGTGCCTGCAGAGACTGAAAGTCAGACTTTTGTTCCCATTTGATTATACTATTTATTCTGAAGTTTTGACATTTTCAAATACATAAAGGCTTTAACAAAGTACAGGGGGGAAGCATATTTCAGTGAAAAGTGATAGAACAAGAGGTCATGCTCTGAAACAGGAGGCCGACAAGAAAAATGTGAGGAAGTACTTAATGAAAAAGGTGCTGGATTCATGAAATAGCTTTCCAAGGGGTAGATCTTCAGAAGTCTGTCACTTTTGTGCGAATAATGACTGTTAACGAAATAGGTAACAGACTTTATTTTTCCTTATTTTAACAGGTATCTCTCACAGCTGATTTCATGAAAAATGAACATCTGTTGGTCCGCTCATTTGCATATGGCTAACGTGGCGTTATCCGTCGAACGCAGCATTATCCAGTTAATGTGTTAGCCATAAAAGAGAGTCCCATGTGAGTCATCTCAAAGGGAGGGAATCACATGGTGCATCAAACAATCAGATTGCTTCATGTACCATGTGATTCCCTCACTTTTGCCTGAGAGGTCATTTTCAAGCAAAAGTGAGGGGATCACACGGTACAGCAACCAATCGGCCTGGGACGTCTCAGGAGACTGTAAGAAGGCAACATACTGGATGAAGAAAGAAGATAAGAAAGAAGACAGCTTTCAAGAAATGAAGAAAAGATGGAAAAAATTAAGAACTTCTCACCAGAGGCTGCTCTTCAATCGAGGGAGGATCCAGGATGCCATTGGATTGGAAGAAGACCATTGGGCCTGGATTTATTTTTCCTGATTTTTGCGCCAGCAGCAGGGATTATTTTTAATGCATTTGTGGTGTTTGGTTTTAAAGTTTGCCATTGGGGTTGGATAATTTTTCATGTTTTTTTGGATTTTTTATTTTATTGGCCATCGGCTTAGATGGTTTTGTTGGAGGAGTGTGTGCATAAGGGGGGTGGGTGGATCATGGGGGTCGATGCCCCTGGGAGGGACGTTGGGCCACCTGGGGGAGTTCTGGGGGTGGGGGTCAACCCTTTTTATGCCATAGCAGTTGTACCGCTATGACAAACAATGGGTAGTATGGTAGTTATTGTGTTTGTATGAACCCTTTGGTTACATTAGTGGCCATGAATGCATGCCTACATGGCCACTATGCTCTCCAAAGGGTTAATACACAGGTCATGGATACATTATTTCACCTAGTCCAAGGTACTCATTTTGGCTTGTATATTGCTAAGGCAATATAGGAAGCCAAAGTGGCGCACTTCAGAACCCTGGACAAGGCCAAAAATGTTTGTGCTAGCCGCGTTAGATGTTGGAAGCACCAGATATAGCCATGACCTTAAAAAAGCATTAAAAAAAGCATTATTGTATTGCGTTAACTTGAGCGGACTACTGTGAATCTGCGCTACATGGTTACATCTGTGTGGCCCCCACATTTTTTGCATACCATTAGCACAAATGTCCATTTAAACTTAACGGCACGCCTTCATTACTTTAACACGGCATTTTACACCTCGTTAATGAACATTCGAAATCCCCGTTGGCACATAACGATACGATAACTTAGCGGTGCGCAAAGTGGTGGGCACGCATCCCAGGGTGGCGGGAGATTTTTCTGGGAGGACGCGGTGGTTGCAGAGGCCCTGCGTTCTTCCCCCAGGCATTTAAATGAAATGCCAGGGGATCATAGGAGGCCCCTGCAACTGTTTACTTACCGGGATTCAGCCGGCTGCCTTCATCCGTGTCAGATGACGCTGCAGCACCATGTGACGTCACACACGTCAAATGACGCCGCGGATCACGTGTAGTGACGTCACATGACCCGCAGCGTCATCTAACACGGATGAAGGTAGGCGGGGGGTGGGCGAGAGCCGGAGGGAGAGAGACAGGGGGGCGCAGAACTAAAAGTTTGCGCTCCCCTGCGATAACTGATGTTAATGTCATGTTATGTTTATAACAGGGTTCTGGGTGTACCCCAAACATTCATACTAGGGTGTAAAACAGTAAAGGAGTTAAAAAATGCCTGGGATAGACATGAAGGTATCCTAAATATAAAAGAAAGCCAAGGATCAAATAAGGTCTGAGGTTTTAAAGCAGATAGTATTTATGGGCAGACAAGGCCAAGTGGTTCTTATCTGCTGTCAAATTCTATGTTTCTATGTTTGGAAGGAAGGGACTGCCCTAACACGAGTTGTATGTCCACTGTACAGATGCAAGTAGAAAAATAAGGCAGTGCACTGCCCAAAGTAACAGAAGGAGGCTCACGGTTTTAAGCAACAAAAAATAGATTTATTACATAAAAAGTGGACAAAAGGGTCCCCCCTAGGCCACAGCAGGGGTCCACCAACTAGTTTCTTGCAAAAATGCCCTTTATCAAGGTGTACAGATGGACAGATGTAACACATTTCCCCATCTTTACTAGCAGGGAATAGGAATCAGGTGCTTTCTCGTAGGGAGACCTTCTGGATCTTCATACTTAATTGTTTGGTTCCCGAGGGTCTAAACGAACATTTGGACACTAGCACTATAGTCTAGTTTCCATGTTTTCTGCTATGTTTTGATTTTTTCATGGTGTGCTTCGTGGTTGGCTTGTCCAATCTTGTTTGCTTATGTCTGTATATATGGATACATGCACAAATGTGTGTATCGATTTCTCTATATATGATATTAATAATTAATTAGTTTATCTGTGATTCTCAATTCTAATCTTATTAATGTTTTTTTTTATTAAACATACTTTGATTACATAAATCATTGTTTAAATATAAGTATTGGTATTTTTATCATTCATTATTTATAAATATTCTTTATCTTTAATTTAAAGTGTATATATATATATATATATATATATATAAACCAACACAGAAAAAAAGCATCCCCAAGATAGCACTCTAGCATACAAAAAATATCAAAAATGTATTCATCACATACAAACAAAAATCAATAAAAAGGAACAGTGGTGCCCACAAAGCTGTTATAATGCTGCACGCTCAGAAGATAAGTGGATATGATCTGAGGTAAGTTGTGAATACAAATAACACAAATCTAAAGAGAGTAGCAGCAAAAAGACCTGTGATTATCCTTACCTGTGGAGCCTGGTGACTGATGATCCGTGATTGTCCAGATCTTCATGTTGGTGTGGTGTATGGGTAACTTGTCCCATGAAATGCTGTTTTACTATTTCTCTGATGTACGCACATTTCCTATCCTTGGATATTTAATACATTCTTATCCTTGATTTACTTCACTATGAGCGTTGTGCGCTGTTTTCTTTTTGTTTCTCTGTCTTAAGTAGAGTGCCTGACATTGGGGACGTATAAAGAGCAATAAGATAATATTAGTGCTTAGTAGTGTTCCAGAGTGCCGCAGTTATTGTTGCTGATGCATGTGTAATGTGTTATGGTTTGTTTCTTCATATAGTAAACGGTTATACGTATACTCCTGTGTATGTGGTTACTATATGTGGGTCCTGTGTGGGGTACATTCTACACTCCTAGAATCCTACATAGGTGGAGGCGCTGTAAAGAAGATTGTTCCAGAGGATTCACCCCAGGCTCTCACTAGCGGAGGCTCAGGCCTCCTGGGAACCTGCAGGTATACGCACCACACCTGGTAACATATAGGTTCCCCCTCACATGCACTCTATCTGCGATTGGGATAGGGGGAATACCCGTTACATATAATCAAGAAGAAACAGAAGAAACTACAACTCCTCTCTCATTATGACTGCAGACCATGGACACAACATAAGGGATTTCAAACCAACAAAAAGCAGGACAACTACTTAGAACTAGAAACCAGAACTGCCTTTTCAAGACAGATACACAACCTCAACCCAGAAAAGCACACAGCCTGCCATGGAGTTATAAACCTGTCTGATTACAAACTCTCAAAACCTGAGACCTCCGTTCTCTCCAAGGGACTAACATTCTGCCCCACCACCAAACTGGATCAAATCCAATTATTCTCAGACCTAGAAGAATTCTTCAGGAGACTACGACTGAAAGAATACTTCCACAAAAAAGAGAGCACCCCCATAATGACAGAGAACAACAACAAGAAGAACACGTACTTCACACCACCAACAGGACGCAACATCATACTTGACAGCTACATACAGAGCTTTAGATCACAAGTTTCCTTACTAGCATCAACATAGCAGAAAAAAACGATGTACAACCTATCCCCCATGGAGAGATCTGCTATCAAGGAACTGCGAAACAACCACAACATCCCCATCAAACCAGCAGATAAAGGAGGCGCAGTGGTGCTTATGAACAGAAATAAATACGTAGAAGAAGGCAATAGACAACTCACAGACAACACCTACTACAAGAAACTCACGCATGATCCAACCCAGGAATATACAAAGCAACTCATGAATCTCATTCAAACATTCCCTAACCATCTGCAACCACAATTGAAGCAACTAATACCTGACAACCCAGGAGTTGGGATATTCTACATGCTTCCCAAAATCCACAAACCAGGAAACCCCGGCAGACCTATTATAACAGGTATGGATACACTCACGGAACAAATATCAGGCTTAGTGGAGAATATCCTCAAACCTTTAGTCAGAAGCACCAACAGCTTCATACAAGATACCACAGATTTTCTCAATAATCTTAACAACATCAACCGACTACCATCCAACACACTGCTAGTTACCATGGATGTAGAATCCCTTTACAGCAACATCCCCCACAAGGATGGTATTGAGGCATGCCTGCATTTCCTTACAACATCTCCCCTGGATCAGAAATACAGTGCTGATGTAATTACCAAACTGATAGAATACATCCTCACACACAACTACTTCAGCTTCAACAAGGAAATGTACCTACAATTAATGGGGACTGCAATGGGTACCAAGATGGCACCACAATATGCCAATATTTTCATGGCAAATCTTGAACAAAGATTCCTAACTACATGCCTCCACAAACCCTACAAATACTACAGATACATTGATGACCTGTTTATAATATGGACAGAGGGTGAAGAAAACCTAAAACAATTCCATGAGTCCCTGAACTCATTCCATCCATCAATTAAACTCAAAATGGATTATTCGGCAAATCTAATAAACTTTCTAGATACTACAGTAACACTGAAAGATGGCAAACTACACACATCTGTATACAAGAAACCAACTGACAGATACAGTTACCTCCACAACTCCAGATTCCATCCCACTCATACAAAACAAGGTATCATACACAGCCAGGCTATAAGATACCACCACATATGCTCTGACACTGAAGACAGAAACAGGCATCTCACAACCCTGACCGAATTGTTCAGACAGAAGGGATACAAACCAAAGACCATTGCCAAAACTATTACATCTGCACTAAAAGCCCCACGAGAACACCTGCTACAATACAGACAGAAAGAACCTACCACACGCATACCACTAGTGACCACATACAACCCTACCCTAGAGGGTATACGAAAAATAATCAAAGATGCTGCAACCCATGCTGACAGAGGATGCGACATTAAAAGAAATCTTTCCCAAACCTCCCATTCTTGCATTCCGGCAACCACCAAACCTCAAACAGAAATTAGTCAGCAGAAAACTTCACAACGATTTTAAAGACATGGATAATGGCACAAAACCGTGCAGCAACAAATGTTGCAAACTCTGCAAACATATTTGCCAAGATCCCACAGCCAGTCACAACCATAGAACATTCAATGTTAAAGGATCATACAGCTGCACATCCAGGAATATAGTGTATATGATTCCGTGCAACAAATGTGACCAAGGTTGCTACATTGGGGAAACCAGCCAAAAACTACAAGGAAGAATGAATATGCACAGACACTCTATACTCCATCACGAAGAAGGAAGATACTGCTCACCTGTGGGACATCACTTCTCACAACCAGATCATTCCATAAATGATTTAAAAATCAAAATCCTCAATGGAATGTTTAAAAGCACCGAAGAACGGAAAACATTTGAACTCAGAATGATAAGACTCTTTGACACCAAAACCAAAGGACTTAATGCGGACATGGGTTTTCTCACACCCTATCAAAATTGTTTGTAATTATCCTGCTTGCCTCAATTCTTATCCACACTTTCTCTCCCTCCCAGCATCCCTTCCCCTCCCCACCTTTCTTTGACACTGTCCCCTATCTTCAAACACCTTTAACTTCCTACCTTATCTACAGTAAATAGCTGTTTTTTCCCCTCCTCTACACTGTTTTAGCCATTGAATCCTTTGTATATCAGTATTGCCTGACCTGAAGAAGAGAGGATAACTCTCGAAAGCTTGTCCTATGACATATGTTAGTCTAATAAAAAAGGTATCACCTAATACTGAAGAACTCATTTATTCTGCACTATATATATATATATATATATATATATATATATATATATATATATATATATATATATATATATATATATATACACACACACATACATATGTATTCATATACATATACATATACACACACACATATGTATTCATATACATATACATATACATATGAATTCATAATAATTGCTTTGTGGGGGGCTGAATCTTGGGTGAGTGGGTGGGGGGTGAATCTTGGGTGGGTGGGGAGGGGGGTGAATCTTGGGGGGGGTGAATTTTGGGTGGGTGAATTTTGGGTGGGTGAGTGGGGAGGGGGAATCTTGAGTGGTGGGTGGAGGAAGGTGAATCTTGGGTGGGTGGGGGGGGTGTGAATCTTGGGTGAGTGGGGGGGGGTGAATCTTGGGTTGGTGGGGATGAATCTTGGTGGGTGTTGGTGAAGGTGGCAAGGGCGGGAGCGCGGGGGGGGTTAATTTGGGGGAGGTGTTGGTGGTGGGGGGGAGTTCCTGAGGTGGTGTCTAGTCCGCAGGGGAGGTGTGAGCAGGCGGTGAGGCAGTGATTGTTCTGAGTGTGGCAGTTGGGTTTGTGAGGTCAGCAAACCACGCAGGCCAATGAGAGGCGTGCGGGGGCGGAGCCAGTCCACGGACCAATCAGATTGGCCAGAGGGTGAGTGTGACAGACCAACGGACTAATCAGATTGCCCATAAGCACAGCAAACATACAACATTTTCAGCAAACAAACAATGTTTTAATTTCTATATATATATATAGAAAAATAATTGACAGCGCCCCTATTAGCCCACACCTATACTATTGCAAATCAAATCTCACACAGCAGAATGATGCACCCAGCACAGATGTCTAACAATACAATACAATTAAATTGTGATAGGAACTATGGGTTAGTAACAATAAAAAATGAAATTAAATAAAAATATAAAAAATATAAAAAAAAAAAAAAAATATAAAAAAAAATGTAAGATGGCAAAAAATAAACAGTAAAAGGAAAAATGTAAATATAAAAAATCCCCTGATGAAATTCGCTGAGACGGATGAAACGCGTAGGGTCACGTGGTACAGGAACTACAGCGGCCGATTAGCCCAGACACCAGAGCAAAGACGTCAGTCCAGGAATAACCTGCAGCACGAGCGGTGGAAGTTTGAGTGCAGCCAAACCTACCCATTATCCCATCCGAGGTGACGGAGAGAGGTCAGAACGGCAGCACATCTAACAGCAAAGCTGATTTACAGCGGTCACACCCGTATGCAGACGGAGGACAGCAGTAAGATCTGGACGTCAGCATGGTGCATGGGCTAGTCCCATAAATTGCTTATTTTTATCTTACAAAGTGTGAGTTGGCAATCGTCTGTTCATGGCAAATTAAAACCTTTTATATTTGATTTTACACAAGGATCGGGCGCTTTTTCTTTTCTTCTTTTTTTCTAATATATACACACACACACACACACACACACACACACACACACACACACACACACACACACACACACACACACACACACACACACACACACACACACACACACACACACACACACAAACACACACACACACAAACACACACACACACACACACACACACACACACACACTACAGTATATATGTGGATAGCTAGTAAACATGATCAGAAGTCTCCCAAAGTCTCTTGCAATGTTGAATGGGTTATGAAATAAAATGATATATAACACACTGCAGGAGGTAACATGCCGATGCAATGAGGCACGACTTGCGATACAGCTCCTGTTATTCTAGTAACTCCCACCTTTCAGCACCTATATGGTGAGCTCATGTGTATTATCAGCTCCGCACCTGGCGCTATCCTAACTAACTGCACAAACCTGGAATATTTAACAGGAGGGAAAGAAAACACATCCATCAAATCCATCATATCCATCATGCGAGCAAACACAAATTAAACCCTTCCATTAAAAAGCATATTTGAGAGAGATTTTTTTTTAAAGGGTTTAACTATTTCCACAGAACATATTTACTTTGAGATTAGACGCATACAATGTACGTCCTATTAAATGCATATTCATCATAATATAAAGGAAACACACAGTGGTCTCTTCACTAAAGTGTGATAATGCTAAATTAATGAGCATTAATGATTGATGCTGGCTATTGCACTCTAGTGACTTAATCCCATCCAATTAAACATACTGTACTGCACAAAAAGGATTACCTAGCAGAGATTAAGGCAACAAAGAGGTATTATTTTGAACACTGGTTTCCATCCTTTTAATAACTATGCATTCATTGAAGGAGCAATCCAAGACTGCACATTTTTTTGCACATTGAAACCATTTTTTTATATAGGGTTGAAGCAGGGGGGCTCCGGAGCTGAACCCCATTAATATCAGGTCCGGGGACCCCCTGCTTCTGGAGATACTTAGCTCCGAATTAGGTGCCGGTAGCCGCTCCGGCTCAGCAAGCAGAGCTTTAAAGTTTAAAAGTCCCGTGTCACATGGGCCCAACAGGAAGCCGCCCCGATGACATCACGACTTCTTATTGGCCCGCTTGACGCAAAATCTTAGAAGAGCGGCAATTACGTGATCTCTGTCAGCCGAGGAAAGCGGCTACCGGCACCTAATTCGGAGGTAAGTATCTCCAGAAGCAGGGGATTCATGGAGCTGAAATTAATGGGGTTCAGCTCCGTACATCCCCTGCTTCATTTCTATATCATTTTATTGTTTTTTAATTCACAGCTTTGGTTTGTCTCTTTAAAAAAAATTCCGTATACACTGATATAGCCATGTAAGTAAGAAATAACAGCTATATACAGCTCAACCCCCTTATAACGCTGTGCTTGGGGTCCAAAGAATCACATCGCGTCATAAGCGGATCCCGTTAGAAATAATGTACAATTGTATGCATTGTACAATAAAGTATTTAAGATCCCAATAATCGTGTTGTAAAGTGTTCATAAATACAAAAATTGGGAGCCACGCTTGCATCGCGTTATAAGCGGATTCGCGTTGTAACGGGGTCGAGCTGTACTGTATATATATATATATATATATATATATATATATATATATATATATATAAATATGTTTGTTTGTGTATATATATATATATATATATATATATTATACACACACACACACAAACACAGTATATGTGTGTACATAAACTAATAAATAAACACATTTCTTTATTTTATAACATTGCAATACATTTTTAAATTCCTGAATAAAACAAATCTAGCAAACAAAAGAGTTACGTTGTAATGAAAGTAAAATGTTGGCCTTTTCCAAATTTTATTTTTTGTCATAAAACCCCTTGAGTTCCCTGGAGCACAGGTTAAAACCACCAATTTTAAAATATAGTTTGTATCATGTGAACAATTATTTTAAAATGAATAAGAAATAGTGCATAAAGAAGCATTAATAACATTCTTTGTACATATTATATGTTTATGCAGATAAGAATTAGTACGAAACGTGACCGTGGTTATTATCTTCTCAAGTTCTGGAATTAAAGTTGAAACTGCGCCTCTTACATCTGCCGCCACACGAAGCCTGGGAAACTGCTTTGTTTTTATTGTAGCGAGGGAAAGTAGGGCCTTTTTTTTTGATAAATCAGGATATTCTCTCTTTACGGAAATCCCACATTTTTCCCATGTCAACGTTTTTAAAACTGGCGGGCAGAGTTTAATCGGATGACAACTCAATAAGCTGGTCTTTTTCTTTCACGGTATTCTCTGAGCTCAATGAGATGTCAAAGGAAAAAAGGACCCTGGATCCTTTTCAGGAAAAATGTTTGAAAAATGTTGTATTAGATTGGTGAGAGGACTTGAATTTGTCTAAAGTCAGCATCGTTGTTATTGACAAATGCCGAGAAATATGAGAACATTTCATAATTATTCCAAGCAACTTCATTTTTCCAGACACATTTTCTTCGTAAAAACTTCTACTTTATGACTGAGGATTAAGATGTTCGTTCCTCGACCTTGCACAGTCACATTTAGGTTGTTCAATTTCTTTTGAACATGTTGGCAGAGTAGCTAAGAGTTGCGAGCCATTTTTTGGACATAAAATGTTAAGAAAGGCTGCGATTGTGGTCCAAAATAAATATTCTAACCTCATATTTAACGTCAAGCATACGTCGTAACACTTTTCCACATGACAACCATCTTTCTTCAGCATGAAGAAGAAGTTTATCGTGATCGGGGCCCATTTCATAACACAGGATCGTAAAAAGCCGACTGTTCAAAGCTTTCGCCTTAATAAAATTGTCCATGCTCACAGCATCTTGCAGTACTTTGTGTACATCTGGTTGGAGTTGTTTTCGACAGCTAAGTGTATCATGCAATGGTGAAAAGTTACGTGTGGAGCAATTACTTTTACTTTGGCTTTAAATCCAATATTCGTGCCTGTTACTGCAGCTGCACCATCTGTGCAAATCGCTACACCGTGAGACCACAATAGATCATTACTATTTGGAAAAACGTATTGGCGACCAAAAATCATCTCACAAGTCGGTCTTCTTTCCAAAGGTTAGCAGAATAGGAAGTCTTCCAAAATGTCGCCATCGTAGCAGTACCTTACACAAACAAGAAGTTGGGCAAGATTTGCAACGTCAGTAGATTTGTCCAATTGAATTGCAAAATGTGGGCTTTCTTTCAATCTGTTCAACAGTTGCAATTTGATATCATCTGCGAGAGCTGTGATGCGCCATGAAATCGTGTCTCTTGACAAAGGAATGCACTTTAGGTCTTTACCATATTTTTCAGCGTGCATAACCAAAACCATTTTTATTGTGGCGGGCAGGACGAGAGATTCGCCAATAGTATGGGATTTCATTGTTCTTCCTATCAAATATGAAACTTCTAATGACACTCTTAAGGCTTTTTGAGGAAGTGTTGTATATTTGGTTTTCACAATCCAGGGGGAGCATGTAGGGAGAAAAAAGCAAGAGTGCAAAAATCTAAGTGCAGATGATAAAGTTTTGTGAATAAATTCAAATCTTGGCTCTTCTGTGTGTCCTACTCACGAGAATGAACTGAAGTTTAGGGCAGCAAATAGTGAACTGGGATATGTACTTCTATGTTCGGGATCGCTGTCACTTCACACCGCAACTCAGCAGGGAAAGGGGATGCAGACAAAACAGGAAAGCACCCATAGCGCAAATCAATGTGATAAAAAATAAATATTTATATGTTCAAAGATTGCGCACTTACAATAAAACAAATTTAAAACAGCATTTAGTTAGTGCAAGCCGGAAAGACCACCCGGTACTGTGGCTCACCACTCCGCCTTCGTTGGGACGTCCACTGTGTTGAATAGAGCTGTCCGCCTTGGCTCTCTGCTTCCCGGATTCACTCGGGTAGCTCAGCTCCGTCGCGGTCTCTCAATTGATACGTCACTTCCGGTTTAGGCTTCCGTGGCATGCCTATCCTCAACAGTGTGTCTCCCCGCCTCACATCAAACGTCTGCTTCCCGGATTCACTCTACGCGTTTCGCCAAATCATCGAACGGCTTCCTCAGGAGTGACACTCCCGAGGAAGCCGTTCGATGATTTGGCGAAACGCGTAGAGTGGATCGCCCAGACGTTTGATGTGAGGCGGGGAGACACACTGTTGAGGATAGGCACGCCACGGAAGCCTAAACCGGAAGTGACGTACCAATTGAGAGACCGCGACGGAGCTGAGCTACCCGAGTGAATCCGGGAAGCAGAGAGCCAAGGCGGACAGCTCGATTCAACACAGTCGACGTCCCAACGAAGGCGGAGTGGTGAGCCACAGTACCGGGTGGTCTTTCCAGCTTGCACTAACTAAATGCTGTTTTAAATTTGTTTTATTGTAAGTGCGCAATCTTTGAATATTTAAATATTTATTTTTTATCACATTGATTTGCGCTATGGGGGCTTTCCTGTTTTGTCTGCATCCCCTTTCCCTGCTGAGTTGCGGTGTGAAGTGACAGCGATCCCGAACATAGAAGTACATATCGCAGTTCACTATTTGCTGCCCTGAACTTCAGTTCATTCTCGTGAGTAGGACACACAGAAGAGCCAAGATTTGAATTTATTCACAAAAGTTTATCATCTGCACTTAGATTTTTGCACTCTTGCTTTTTTCTCCCTACATGCTCCCCCAGGATTTTGAAAACTGAACTTTCTACATTTTGGGGCTGAGTGAAGACAAACCCCACCAGAGGGTTTGAGCAGGGAGTTACAACTTTATTACTTTAATTATTTTATCACGTTTTTCAACATAATAATTGCACTATATGTAATACTTGATTTAGTCACTATTTAGTGAAGGATTTCACTTTAAAGTTTTAGCACCTTTGTTATACACTATCACTTTGTAACTAGTGTTGTATGTTTGTCCATTAGATGTTTCTGCATTTCCAATGCATTTGCATGTCTTTAAATGTTTTTAATCTTTGTTAATGAATTCAGGGCGTTTGGTTTCCAGGTGTCTCTTGAGCTTGGTGGGTTTCATACATTCGCTGGCTAATATTTCTACACATATTACGCACGTGGAGCATTTCTCATTATTAATGACGGTGTAACTGAAACCGTATTTCATGTAGATTTCCTGATATTTGTCTGATTTGGAATATGAAGGCGCTTCATCTGCTGACTGCGTTAATTTTAAGGATGTATTGGTCTTCAAAGGTACATTTGACTGTTTACTTATTTTACTTGCTTTGGCATTACCACTAACTGCACTAACACTCACTCTCACCACATTAAGATCGCTTCGTTTTAATTAGTCACTTATCCATGTCGTTAATATATATTTTATATATATCACATACGCTGTTACCCTGATATATATACAGTGCTTGACAAATCACCCAAAAATCTACTCGCCGAACCAAAAAATCTACTCGCCACCTAGTCCCGCCCTAGTCCCGCCCCCAACCCGGCCCCAGTCCCGCCCCCAACCCCGCCCCTAGTCCCGCTTTAAAAAAAATACATAAATAAAATAAATTAAATAAATTCCTAGTAAGAACATTCGTTTTTGACATACATTTATTTATTGTTTTACATTATACTACAATTAGTCCTTGTTACGTGTGTGTGTGTATGTGTGTGTGTGTGTGTGTAAATATCGGATCTAGAAAAAAAAGCCAGATGTTAATGACTCGTTTCCTGAACCCCATAACTAGTGTCTGGATGCCCCCACTTCCCAATATTTAAAGCAGCAATCCCGCCTGGGATCTTACCTGATCCGCAATCCCTCAATGTCCAGGTATCCTCATTCCCGCAATGTTATACATTGGAGGGGTGGTGTTCCCTACCTGTCTTCTGGGTTAGGGGGGTTCCGATGTCTCCCGTGTGAAGCTCGAGTCAGATCTGGAAAAAGGCAGTATAGGTTATTTCGGTGTAGTGTATGGCAGTTAAGATATATAGGGTAAATAAGGTTAAATAAGGCTGTGTAACATCAAAAGCGTCACATCATAAGTGTACATCAAAAGTGTCTAAAAGAGTTAATTTTGGAGTTCATATCTCTGGATGTTTTATTTCTATCTTTAATCATGGATGCATTCTGAATATCTGGATTAACATTCAGATTTATCTCTTCAAACAGGTATGTATCATTGAGCTGCATTCTACCAACCAGAGAAATTAAGATTTAATTGGCTTTTGGGGTATGTTTGTGAGCTGATTCCTATCAATTGAGAGAGAAATGATAATCTAATTAACTATTTTGTAAGTCTGAGTTGATTAAACAAACCCCTCCCTTAAGTTTTAGTTAAATGCATGTGAATAAAGTACTTAAGTCACTGTAGCATGGCTGTTTAGCCATAAGGCTAAACATAAGGCTGTGTAACATCAAAAGCGTCACAAGTGTACATCAAAAGTGTCTACAAGAGTTAATTTTGGAGTTGAAATTGGAGGAAGATCTGGACTCTGCATTACAACGTTGCCACTGTGAGATATTAACTTTTAACATCTGTGATTTATTTGTACACTTTTATCCTCCATTACCTTGGAACTCTCTCCTCCTGCATCTCACTATGCCCTCCCTATTTCTTTTTCCGTTTACTGTTTCCTCACTCCTTTGTGAGCATTTCTGTTCTCTACAACATCTCATTCTCTCTCTTCCTAATTCTTCACAGATCAGATCACAGTCATGCCTGGCAATTTTCAGGGCGCCTTCAGGGCTGGTCAAGGGATCGTCACTCACTGGTTCCGGCTCCGCTTCCCTGGGATGACTAGTTGAGGGTTCCTCACTGTTGGCACCGGACAGACACTTCCTTGGGGTACACGACTTCTGCCTTGGGCCCTCTGGATATTCGGTTAACCGTGGGACGAATTCTCCATTTTCTCTAGGCTACAGGGCAACTCGGTCCCCCTTTGCCTCCACAGGATCTGCGGACGTGTCTGTTCCTTCCACGGTAAGTGAAGAACTGCTTTTCTTTTTCTTCCTTTTTGATTTGGATGACACCGTCCCTTCATCTTCATTTGAAGTTTTAGCAGCTTCATTATATACGCCAGGCTTTGCTTGCAGCTGCTTTAGCTGACAGAAATATTCGGTGATCCACTGCTCCCGCTCTGTCTCCTGCTGATCATATTCGTCATCAAAGGGAGCAGTCTTTTCTGTTCGTGCCAAGTTCAGGCACCCCCACCATTCTTGGGGTGTTTTGTGGGTGTGACTCGGTTCGGGTTCCCCGTAAGAGATGTCTTCCTCTTTATTGGACTGGAAGGGCCACTCTTCCGTGGGGTAGGGTTCATTACAGGAACGCTGCATCTTGTCCTTCATTTTTAGGCTATCAGGTGTAATTTTCTTCCTGACCTCAGGAGGCGCTATTGCAGCTGTTGCCACTGTATTTGCTAGAACCCCCAATTGTGGTAGTCCCCACCATTCTTGGGTAATTTTTTTTTTCAATATCAGCAGTACTGTGCATGCATTTTCTTTTATCAGGTATACAAGATGTGCAGTTGCTAGGTAAAAAAAAAAAGTCTATTTGCTATACACCATTTACTTGCTGGGTGCAATCCCTCCGCTTCAGCAACAGAATTTGTTTTTCTGCCTGAGTTCAGTAATTTTCAGTCTCATCTTTGGGTATTATGGCATTCACACTTCACTCTTTGGGTGTCTGTTTTGCTCCCAAGATAATAGGCATACTTTTTTACTTGCAGAAAAAAAAACATTCTTTGCAGTCGACTATTTCTTTCATTCCCGGCAGGGTGACTCAACACTCAGCAATTGGCTTTGAAAACCCTTTTTCCTTTATAGGGCAATTTTACACTCAGCATTTGTTTGCTAAAAATTCCCCTGCTTCAGCACAGTCTTTGTATCAATTTTCACACTTTTCTGCATATACTCCATTCACAGCTGGTAGCCCTATGCGGTGTGGCAACCTTTATTTGCAAAATCAGTACCCCTCATGGGTCACCATCTGTATTCACTGCTTCAGCGAAACTTTTGAAAACAACAAACACCTATCCCTTTTCAAGGGCTGACTCACTTCTTGAACCCTGACTATGGCTGGAAGGCAAAACCCCTATTTCAATGACCGTATTACACTTTGTGATAGGCAATTAAAGGTTTATCTGCTTCAGCATTCTCTTGGGATTGGGGAAAAGTGTCCATCCGTGGTTTTTGTAAGTCTCAGTGCAGTGTAAGTTTCAGTGGGGTGTACCCCTTTAACTCTGCCTCTGCTGCATGAGAGTTTTTTTTTTTTCAAGTTGTTTAGACTGTTTGTAGGCAAAAAGCATAACAAAAAATTTCACATAAAAACTCCTGTCCTTTTTAACTACAAAGACACCTCTTGTCCCACCTCGGACACCAAATGTAGACGGACGTTCACAGAGGTACACAATTGGAGTTGTTATAATGTGAAATTATAATAGGCTTTATTGTGCCTTGTCCTTTTCATCAGGACATTATCCAAACACAGGGGGGAACAAAGCTTCCATTCACTTGGGAGTATTTCTAGTGAAATCCTTGCAATTAGTTCACATCTCCATTAGTTAAGCATTTCTCCCATCCCAAACACATAGCATGAAAATAAGCAGATATAAGCAGTCTCTTAATAATGAAAGTCTTATCTGTTTATCAGCTGTAGAGTAAGCTTCTCTGCTCTCCTGGAACCGCACCCGTGCGTGCACAGAAAAATATCAGCATCCAGGTTTAGAAGTCTTATTGGGTGTCTTGCAATCAGCTCTGCTGTGTGGCTGGCAGAACTCAAGACATTGTGGTGTCTCCAAAGGTCAGCTCTCAGTCAGAGCTAAAGAGAGTCACTTCCTGTCTCAAAGGCAGGCTTTTTGTAAACAATCTAATCAGGCAGGTGATGTTTAGTAATTAACTACCACACTGCTAGATTAAAGGAACATTACTGAACAGGGATAAGTCCCCTGATACAGAGAGCTTGAATTAATAGCTGCAAAGGAGCAGTATGATATCATAGGCATTACTGAAACATGGTGGGATGAAACTCATGACTGGACAGTTAATTTAGAGGGTTATTCTCTTTTTCGGAAGGATCGAACAAATAGAAGGGGAGGTGGAGTATGTTTATATGTTAAACCGGATCTAAAACCTATAACGGCTTAGTGTGCCTACTGCGTGGTTTACTTACACCCCCCTAACAAACTGAGACGACACCGTTTTGTGGAAGTAAAAATGGTCACAGCTTTATTGTTTTAACAATACCTGCAAATAACTGTCAGCCATAATCTTAGTCCTTTGTCATCCCTATTCTCAGTATCTTCCGGCGGGGGGAGCCCTCCTCCACCCGCCCTAATCTACCCTCCACCAGGAGGGACACTCTCCACTGCGAGAGACACTCTCCACGGCCCCCGTCTACCGCTCACCTGGAGAGACACTCTGCGCTGCGAGAGACACTCTCCACGGCCCTAGGTCCCCCTTATCAGAGCCGCCTGGGCCTACCCGCATAGGATAGAGCCCAGCTGCCTAAGATTGGTGCCAGGGGTACAGAGACTTTGTGGATAGAAATTAGCAGTGGAAGTAAAAGTATAAAGAAAATGTTTGTGGGATTATGCTATAAACCACCAAATATCTGTGAGATTGAGGAAGCTAAAATACTTTTGCAAATGGAGAAGGCATCAAAACTGGGTCATGTTTGCATAATGGGGGATTTTAATTTTCCAGACATAGACTGGGGCAATGAGATAAGCGTTACAACAAAAGGAAACAGGTTTTTGGGGGTTCTTAAAGACAATTATATGACCCAAATTATTGAGGAACCAACCAGGAGAGGGGCAGTTCTGGATTTGGTCATATCAAACAATGTAGAAGTAATAACAAATATTCAAGTCCTGGAACATTTGGGTAGCAGGGATCATGGTCTCATTTGAAATAAATTATCAAAAAACAGATTACTTGGGTTCAACAAAGTGTGACAAACGGCTTACTCCGGGGCTCCGTCGTTTGTCCGGGACTGTTTAGAACACGGTCTTTTAGGGTAGGTTAAATGATGAGGCGTCACGTACTGTTCCTTTAAACAGGCTATGCCTGGTTTATTCAGTCCCAGGCACTGAGACTGCCACAGTGCATACAACAGAAAACAGATCAAAACAAAAGCTGCTCACCTGAGCGATAACTTAACTTAGATATCCCTGACTCAGGGTTGGAAGTGGCTTTTCCACTTCCAACATCAAAACACGGTACTTTTGCAGTCTTACACAAATGAACAGAAAGATTGAACCTGTTTGGGGAAGAGGCTTCTCCCCTCTGTAGTTCAGCAGCCTTCCAGCCTCCTGGCTCTTGTGGGGAGACCAGAGCAAACAGGAAATCAGTCTTTCAATACCTGATTCCTAATTAGCATGACAGGTGACAGAAATCAGGCAGCAGACAAACTCTGGTCTGGATCTCTCATCCCTCAGTTCCAGCGCTTGCCAAACTGTGGGATGGAGTGTATGTATTATAAGGCTGCACTCCCAGGCCAAACAGGATAGAAACTGTCTAGTATCCTGGGAGCCCTATATACGGAATTTATTACCATCCCCTGGTTTCTGTCACAAAAGACATTAAACTTTAGAAAGGCAGATTTTAATAAACTGAGGTCTAATCTAGTAGTAATACAATGGGATGATTTTTTTGCAGGAAAAATGTAGAAGATAAATGGGCAGTCATTAAAACATTGTTAGATCGCCCAGATCGCAAAAATTCAGACGAATAAAGGACAGGTCACATACCTAGAGAAGGAGATAACACGAGAGTTCGCGAAATTTTATTCAGACCTGTATAACCTCCATCCCCCAGGCCAGGACCCAGTTAATATCACTAAAATAACCCAATACCTAGAGCAGTGTAGCCTACCCACACTCACCCCAGAAGAGACTGAGAGCTTAAACAAAGCAATAAATCAAGAGGAACTGTCCCTAGCCATACAATCCCTCAAGATAGCAAAAACCCCGGGCCCAGATGGCTTTTCTAATAGCTATTATAAACTGTTTTTACCTATCCTATCCCCCTACCTCCTCCAAATGTACAACTCGTTCCTACAAGGAGAGCCGATACCCTCTACTATCACAGCGGCAAACTTAGCGATTATTCACAAAGAGGGAAGAGACCCTCTCCTCTGCGGGAATTATAGGCCCATATCCCTGCTGAATACCGATCTCAAAATCTACAGTAAGATCCTGGCAAACAGGCTAAACCCAATTCTCCCTAGACTCATACATGTAGATCAAGTAGGGTTTGTGTCCGGAAGACAGGCCTCCGACAACACACGTAAAATAGTGGATATAATAGACCACGTGCATCTCACTGGGACCAGGGCAATGATTCTAAGCCTCGACGCTGAAAAAGCGTTCGACAGGATCAAGTGGTCCTTCCTAGACCAGACCATGCTGAGGTTTGGATTCTCAGGACCTTTCCTGGAAGGAGTGAGAGCTCTTTACCATAACCCAACAGCATATGTCAAATTGGCAGGTGGGTTTTCGGACCCAATAAAGATCAGAAATGGGACTAGACAGGGCTGCCCACTCTCCCCGCTATTATTCGCCTTAACTATAGAGCCCCTAGCAGCCAAGATCAGGGACGAACCCAACATAAAAGGTATCCAAATTGGAGATAGGGAACACAAAATTTCGCTGTTTGCAGACGATGTGATCTTGACCCTCGCGAACCCCCATACCTCCCTCCCCAACCTTCAACGACACCTAACTCAATTCGGCCAAGTATCTGACTACAAAGTAAACATGGACAAGTCTGAGGCCCTAAATTTATCCCTCCCCCCCCAGGACTGGACCCTTATTCAAGCCAACTATAAATATCGATGGAGCCCCACCCACATTAAATACTTGGGTGTTAAAATCTCCAATTCCTACAGCTCCCTATACCAATATAACTACCCACCTCTATTTAACCAGATCAAAAAAGACCTAGAGATCTGGAAAAAACACCAAATATCGTGGTTTGGGAGAATCACGGCAGTAAAAATGAACGTTCTCCCAAGACTGTTATATAACTTCCAAACCCTTCCAATCCCGGTCCCACAAACAGCGCTTAAAAACATGCAGTCTCTAATTCTCCAATTTATTTGGAATGACAAAAGGCCCAGAGTCCCTCGGTCAGTGATGCTCTCGTCTAGAGAAAGAGGAGGTGTGGGGGTCCCCGACATTGCAAAATACTACATCGCAGCACAGCTGAAGCAGGCTGTAGTTTGGAATTGCGACCCGGCCCTAGCTTCTTGGTTAGAGATAGAGTCTCACTACGCCTACCCCCTCTCCTTCCAAATGGCAATGTGGCCCACTGGCAGCAGAGGGGATAAACCACCAAGGTTTGCCCTGGGAGCAATGAGATGCACGTGGGAGGTATGGCTTAAATGTAGAGGGAAGTACGGTCTGGTAGCATCCCCCTCACAGCTCACCCCCATCTTTGGAAACCCCAAATTCCCTCCAGGGTGTTCTCCAAGCCAATTTGACCAATTTCGGGGTCACAACATTAGGATGGTGGCCGATCTGCTGCGGAAAGATGAGATCGCTACTTATCAGGTGATTAGGGACAAATACGAGATACAGGGCCTCCACCTATTTAAATATCTGCAAGTGAGACATTTTCTCCTATCCCTCTCACCAACTTCCAAATTTCCTAAATTAACCAGATTTGAAACCCTCTGCGCCAAAACAACCTATCAAAAAGGCCTGATCTCTCAAATATATAAAGGATTAGTACCCCAGTCTGGCCCACCCAACCATAGATATATGCAACGTTGGTCCGAGGAATTGGGCCTCTCAATAGATCCGGAGGACTGGGAGGAGATCTGGGAGCAAGCCTCTAAAACCTCAATTTGCACAACAATAAAAGAAAATATATACAAAATTCTATTCCAATGGTACCTGACCCCCGCTAGGCTGAGCCAGATCTACCCAGGCGCAGTTGATCTGTGCTGGAGGGGATGTGGTCAAAAGGGGGACATGGCCCACATTTGGTGGTCATGTCCGGAGATTCAGAAATTTTGGGCCATGATCCAGAGGCTCATACGAGAGGTCACGGGACTAACCCTACCCCTAGACCCGGTGACCCTGGTGCTGAACAAACCTGTTGATGACCTCCATCCACCGATGTCCAGACTTATAACGGCCATACTGACGGCAGCCAGGTGTTCCATCGCTGCCGCTTGGAAGCAGACTAAAGCTCCCTCTAGAACCACTGTCACTAGCAGAATTAACGAAGTTATGTCAATGGAGAAACTGACCGCTCTGCTCCAAAAGAAAATACCCCAATTTCTAAACACCTGGGACCCGTGGCTAACAAAATAAATATACCCATAGGCAGTCGCGGAGGTAGGAGCGCGCCACCCACCCCCCCCCCCTCTCTCTCCTAGGTTCCCCCCCCTTCCCCCCCCTCCCATGTGAGTCTTCCCCCCTCCCCCTCCTCCCCTCCCCCTCCCATCCAGTCACCACTCCCAAGAAAATGGAAAAAGTTATTGGGTCCCTGTCAGATTGTTGAAAGCACCATTGTCATGGGATCATGACACCCTTGTATGTACTGTTTGACATGATTGTACCCAATAAAAAAATTGAGTTAAAAAAACATTGTTAGAAAAGCACACTTATCAGTGTATACCCTTGGGTAATAAGTATAAAATAAATAAGTCAAAACCAATGTGGCTAAATAAACAGGTAGGGGAGGAAATGGACAAGAAGAGGAAGGCGTTTAGATTCTTTAAGTCAGAAGGGACAGAGACATCGTATCAGAATTATAAGGAATGTAACACAAATTAAAAAAAGGGCAATCAAATGAGCAAAAATGGATAATGAAAAAAAGGATTGCAATAGAAAGTAAGGTCAACCCAAAAAAAGTTCTTTAAGTACCTTAATAACAAAAAAATGAGAAAAGAAAATATAGGACCCTCTTAGTGTGAGATGGGTAGGCAGATTATTGGAGATAAGGAAAAAGCTGAGGTATTAAACAAATTATTTGCCTCTGTGTTTACCAGGGAAGAATCAAGTTCAATAGTAGTGCCGCAGGAGGAAGCCACAACCTCCATATTAATGAACAATTGGTTAACTGAGGAAGAAGTTCATAAGCGACTTGAAAAAATTAAAGTAAATAAGGCACCTGGCCCCGATGGCATACATCCAAGAGTTCTCAAGGAGTTAAGCTCAGTAATAGCAAAACCATTATATTTAATATTCAAGGACTCCATTTCCACAGGCTCAGTACCACAAGATTGGCATAAAGCAGATGTGGTGCCTATATTTAAAAAGGGAGCTAGATCACAACCGGGAAATTACAGACCTGGAAGCCTGACTTCAATAGTAGGGAAACTACTTGAAGGTTTAATACGGGATAATATTCAGGAATACCTAATGGAAAACAAAATTATTAGTAATAGTCAGCATGGATTTATGAAGGATAGATCTTGCCAAACTAACCTTATTTGTTTCTCTGAGGAGGTAAGTAGGAATTTAGACCAGGGTAATGCAGTTGATGTGGTCTACTTAGATTTTGCAAAGGCTTTTGATACGGTTTCACACAAGAGGTTGGTGTACAAAATAAAGAAAATTGGACTCAGTAATAATATATGCACCTGGATTGAAAACTGGTTAAAGGACAGACAACAGAGGGTTGTCATAAATTGAACTTTTTCAGGTTGGGCTAAAGTCGTGAGTGGAGTACCTCAGGGATCGTACTGGGACCCCTGCTTTTTAACTTGTTTATTAATGATCTTGAGGTTGGGATCGAGAGCAAAGTCTCCATCTTTGCTGATGATACTAAATTGTGTAACAGATACAGGGGAAAAATTAATAATTGCGCCAACCGTGTTTAAGTGAATTCAAGGCTTCAGTCCCTCACAGAGTGTAATCCTGCTGCCAGAGTTTTAGAGGTGATTCACCAACCTCTATATGTAACGGTCACAAAAAAAGGGGGGGATCCTCCGGCGCGTGGTTCCACTTGTGATCCCGGGCCACATGCAAAGTAAAATAAAGAGAGGGACCACAATCAGGGGTGGTTAAGACACAATAATAAACGTATGGAGTTCTATAGGGAACACACTTACATTTGGACAACAGATCTTCAAATGGGGATGCGGAGGACCTCTTGATGATACCTCAAATTATGGAAGAGAAGGGAAACATAGTATAACACTGTTTATTTAACAAAAAGTTAAAAAGAGATTGAAAACTCACAAGCGGCCAATAATTAATGGCATAGAGAGGAGGTGTCTCCAGACTCCACAGATCGTCCTCCAGAATATTTGGTTGTCTATGTGGATTCTGTTCCAGCTGGTAAGATGGTAATGCGAGGATGCAGTTAACAGCAGGGTGGTCTTCCGGGACTCGTGCACAGACCGGGTTTCCTCCCGTTTGTCACTCTCCTTGCCGCAGCTCCCACCTTCCGCGCATGCGCATGCGCTCTGATCGTAGTGTTGTACAAAATGGAATTGTGCTCTCACTCTTCTGTACGGTGGCCTGTGATCTCCATAGTCCGTCAGACGCGTTTCACAAATTAGCTTCCTCAGTGACGTAGATTCTTAATAAAACCACCACCAGTATGTCTCCAGATAGTGGCCACGACCTCCTCTTGTGTGTGTTGTGTGTATTGTGTGTATTTGCCCTCTGCGCCAGCACAGACCTTGCTTTACTACACTGGGAAAACCAAGACCCTCGTTGTGTGATATGTGTCCCCTCGTGCCGCCGCCGGCAAGTCGTGCATAGGTAACTCAGCCCTTCTCATCACCAATAGAATCAGAGCAGGATGTAATTTCTCTATAGAAGGACTTGGAGAGACTGGAAACAAATTTGTCCCTGAGGAAGCTCCTTTGCTGGAGGGAAACGCGCGTTGGACGCGCTATGTTGTCAGTCTCCTACTTGGAGCTGCTTTTATGTAGTGTTCAGTAGTCTCCTGGATTTATCTATGTAGATCTGAATTGGGTACTTCATTACACTCAGTGTGCAAGCACGCCTGCTCTTATATGATTTAACCATTTGGAGTGTGTTGTAGAATGATTCAATGATCAATATGCTGTGAACATTTGCTTCACTATGCTGTGAATCATTCACCCTCCATCACTATACTATCAGTAGCACTTTTATATATATTGGATGGCAACACATGTATAATTAACATCTTCAAGTGCTCTGTGGTTTACAAGTCTAAGCAGGACTGCGGTAGCCTTACGATACATCACAGTCACTGAGTGTGCATGTCTATTTATTTATTTACTATTACTCGTGTACCTGATCTCATAGGTGCCCCAGAGGGGTTTATACCCTGACTAAGCAGCGTTCTGTGTCCTGTAGCTTCTACTACCAATTGTCGGTTGAGATCACTCCAACACACATTCACTGACACAGACGCTAGTTATTGACAATTTAATTTATTTTTAATGCACAATACACAACGCTTTAGGTAATATATGTTTTATGTTAATATATTAAAAGTTAAATTTTAAATTAAGTAGGAGTGCATTATAGTGGATTCTTTTGGGAGACACATCCATTTTGTGTTCTCCTGCCCCCCCCCTTTTCTGATTCACTTTTCAGTTCACAGTTTGCACCCACTTTTTTGGATTACCATTTATTTACTCATTATTTGCCTCAATTAGTGTGGTTTTGTGATCACTCCCTAACCCTAGTGTTTTTCTGTAAGATCTTATCTTGCATCAAACGGGCAATGGATGGAAGGGAAGTAAACATAATTATGCCCCTTTACAAAGCATTAGTAAGACCACACCTTGAATATGGAGTACAATTTTGGGCACCAATCCTAAGAAAAGACTTTGTGGAACTAGAGAGAGTGCAGAGAAGAGCCACCAAATTAATAAAGGGGATGGACATTCTAACTTATGAGGAGAGGATAGCTAAATTAGATTTATTTACATTAGAAAAGAGGTGTCTAAGAGGGGATATGATAACTATATGCAAATATATTCAGGGACAATACAAGGAGCTTTCAAAAGAACTATTCATCCCACGGGCAGTACAAAGGACTCGGGCCATCCCTTAAGGTTGGAGGAAAGGAAATTTCACCAGCAACAAATGAAAGGGTTCTTTACAGTAAGGGCAGTTAAAATGTGGAATTCATTACCCATGGAGACTGTGATGGCAGATACAATAGATTTGTTCAAAAAAGGTTGGACATCTTTTTAGATGGGAAAGATATACAGGGATATACCAAATAAGTATACATGGGAAGGATGTTGATCCAGGGATTAATCCGATTGCCAATTCTTGGAGTCAGGAAGGAATTATTTTTTCCCCTTAATGGGGTTTTTTGTTTGCCTTCCTCTGGATCAATAAGTATAGATATAGGATAAAGTATCTGTTGTCTAAATTTAGCATAGGTTGAACTTGATGGACCTACGTCTTTTTTCAACCTCATCTACTATGTAACTATGTAACTATGAAGTGGGCTTTAAATGCATTTTTCCTGCCTCGGATGCATGCCGGGGGGCTCCGGTGCTGGTATTAATGGGTATCTGCTCCGGAGACCCCCGGCATCAATCCCAGGCAGGAAAAAGGCCTGATTTTTTCTAAGTGTTGACCTTGCCGATGTTTCTCCACCACCAACTTGCCAACTTTAGTTGGTGGGCCGGATTGCCGTAAAAATCTCAATTCTAGAGTGCCGATCAGCAGCGATAAGCTGATCGGGGTTACTAGAATTGAGCGCATTTCAAAAAGTGCCGAAAAGTGGCTTATCAACACCCGGCTGCCGGAAAAAAATTTTTTGGAAAAAAAAAGCCGATTTTGGGAGTTTATCGGTGCTTACTGAATCGGAGAGGCAATATTGGCGCGAAAATGGCGAAAAACGGCTTTTCGGTGCTTACTGCATGAGGCCTTAAGTGTCCGGGAGCTTAAAATAGATATCTCCCCAGGGCCCAGGGCTGTCTAAAGTTTACTATGTAACATCGGAAGCGAGAGATTAAGGGAAACATAATTTCTAACACGTAAAACATTTTTTTAAAGAGCAGATCCAGCTCGGGCAGCAAAATTCTAACATTTATCATATTTTGCCTGATCAGACCCTAGAAAACCCTCCCTGAGACCCTAGGGAACCACATTTGTATTCTATGGCAGGGTGCAAACTCCTGGGGGTGTGAGATTTATTTATGGGGGCGCGGCGGTTACAAATGCCCCGCGCTTTTCCCCAAAGCATTTAAAATGAATGCCGGGGAGCGCGCGAGGCCCCTGTAACTTACTTACCTTGACTTTGAGCGACACGTCGCCATGGCAACACAGCGTCCAATGACGCCGTGGGGTCATGTGACTCGACGATCCCAGCGGCAACATTTGACGCTACGTTGCCATGACAACACGCGTCCAATGCTTCTGCAGCGTTATTTGCCACCACTTCCTAGGTAAGGGGGGGGGGGGTGTGAGCACTGGGGCTGAGTAGGCGGGGAGCGCAGCGCAGAAAGTTTGTGCACCCCTGCTCTATGGAATTGATTATACAGTCATTTAAGTTTATATTCATGTCTGTTATTTCAGCGTTTAACGTATGTGATGCGTTTATATTGGCCAACAGCCAATATGTGGCTAATAGATCTATTGGCCATTACTATTGGGGGAGGGGGTCAGGCTTGGGGTGGCCCGTGTTGGGGGTAGAAGCCCCGGGAAGTGTCAATGACACACCCAATAAGACACTAGTTAATGGAAATAGATGGGAGATCAAAGATTGATAAGCTTTAGAAATCTCATAAGTATCTGCAGAGATTTGTGAGGTTTTCTTAGGATCTTTAACTACTGCACCGACACACTTTATTCGAGCAAATACCCGGTATGTACCTGGCAGATACCTGGAATGTGCCGCTCCTAACCTCTGACAAGCCCCGTTGCATTTGCCTTCCCAGCCTGGGTTCATGCCTGGCTGATGGGCGGCTGATCTGTTAAATGATAATGATTAGGATTTAATAGGCTGCAATGCTTCGCGTGTCTACCAGATGGCATAAATTCATGAATTGTAATGCAGTTTATATATATATACTGTGCAGTATTGCAGCCAGCGGGAATAAAATGCTTCAATCCCTGCTTGGAAAATAACTCAATGCACTCGGGCAGAAAACAGTCACAAACCTCAATACACCCGGGTATACCCGAATTCGTGGGACTAGCCAAGCTCGAATAAAGTGTGTCGCCAGTGTAATATAAAAGGGTGATGGAGACCCGGTACAATCTCCCTCATTGTAGAGTCCCACCTATTCCCGAGCCACCTATTCCTGAGCCACAGAATGCAGTGACGGTTGCCATGGTCTTGATCATGTTTACAAAAAATGCCTCTTTAGAATGTTCCGTGGCTGGAACTTCACTGCATTTCAAACACTAACATTTCAGGGATGCAAACTTTGACGTCTCACAGCTGGTGCCTCCTTCTCCTGCGATAAGGAGCTGCCTCTGTTACAAAACTGCTTTAAGACCACTTTGGCACTGCGTGGGTTAGCGCTCACCAAGCTCAGTGTCTGGAAATGGCGACGGGCTGCTTTGCCAGCTTTAAGTGTCCGTCTCTGCGGGCATGCTGGAGGTCCATACGAGGAAGACGCCAGCAGGAGCGCAGGCCGAGTCCCATTGTGTTAATGTATGTATGTATGTATGTATGTTTGTATATATGTATGTATGTCTTTATTTATATAGCACCATTAATATACATAGCGCTTCAAAGTGGTAATACACGTGACAATCATATAAATAACAAATACCAATAACAGATCATGGGAATAAGTGCTTCAGACATAATAATTAACATTTAGGAAGAGGAATCCCTGCTCCCAAGAGCTTACAATCTAATTGGTAGGTAGGAAGAACGTACAGACAGTAGGAGGGTATTCTGGTAAGTGTGTCTGCAGGGGGCCAAGCTTTATGTATCAGGTGTATCGTATTAGCCATGGAGCTACTCATATGCTTCGTTAAGCAGGTGTGTTTTAAGGTGGGTCTTTGCTCTCTATGCTAACTTCAAGGTCAATAATACACAAGTTAAAAAGCAGGGGAACCAGCACCGATCACAGAGGTACAGTACTCCACTCACGACTTTACCCAACCTGAAAATGTTCCATTTATGACAACTCTCTGTTGTCTATCATTCAACCACTTTTCAATCCAGGTTCAAATATTTTTTACAGAATCCAATTTGCTTTATTTTGTACATTAATCTTGTGTGGAACCATATCAAAAGCCTTTGCAAAATCTAAGTAGACCACAACGATTTAGTATTTTCTATATATACTTTTTTGTGTCATTTTTAATCCCCAATATAATAATGGTTGGACGGTAATGTTAAAATAATATCTGTCTTACCAGGTACAGGGAGATGGAGGAGGAGAAAAGGGAGATAGAGAAGAGGAAGCAGGAAGCCCTGGAACAGGAGAACAGCGTGCAGGTGGCTACCCAGGTATACAACGCAGATGAGGAACGAAGTGCAGAAAGGAAGGAGGGAGAGAGAGCGGTAGTGCTGACAAGTGTTGGAAAGACGGTTGGCGATGAGGAAACCCCTGGGCAGGAAATACAGAGAGACGTTAACACATCTTTTAAGCACAGCATGGGAATCAGATGCAAAGCCAGAAAAAACCCTCACAGACTAGCTGTGTTAACAGCGAGCATTAGCTTATAAGGATTCCATTTACAAATGGACATCAGGCAAAAGGTGACACGGTATGCTCATTTGCATGTCATTCCCCAGAATCCTTTGCAGCAGTGGCATGCAAATGAGCACACACTGACACCTTTTGCTTCAAATCCATTTTGACGTGGACCCTAGAAGCTTATGCTGCATTGCACAGCTTTTCAGCACAGCCTGGGTTAAGATGCATAGCCAGTAAACCTACCTACAGACAGCTGTTTCGACCTTTTGGGTCTCAATGTGAGGCTGGTTATACTGGCTTTGCAATTTGAAGCTTGGATAGGTGTCCACCACATTTAGTTAAGTCATGGTGGGTAAAAAAAAGTGACAAAAAACCCTCCAAAGCAAAGCATATAGCAAATGGAAATATTACTGTGTGCTCATTTGCATGTCTTAGACAGGTCTGCACCCTGCCTTTCACCATTATCACCCAGCACACAGTGCTTCCACTGCAGTAAGGGATTCTGGGAAATGACATGCAAATGAGCACACAGTATATACATATACAGACAGACGCTTACTTACTTTGGGCCTTCCACTCTGTGACGTCAGCGTGCCGGAAGTTGCAGCGCACACTTCCGGTGCACGCCGGCATCAGAGAGACCCAGCGTGGGACAGTGCAGGAGGCATGCCAGCAGCTGGGGAGATGCCCGGGGGCAACAAGAAGCCCGACTAGCGCCGACCGTGCTCTCCCGCAGTTACCGGCAACCCAGGACAGGAGGAGAGCCGCATGTAGGTGCTGAAAGAGCCGCAGGTTGCCGACCCCTGCCCTAAGCGGAGCTGCTCATGGCTGTTTTTGCATGAGCTGCAGGATTGGTGCATTGTCCGTTATAATAGGAGCATGCATGTCGCAGCATGATTCTGCAGGGATCGCTCGGCTCTGCATGCAGCAGGTATCGGCAGCTCTCACTTCTGCATGATTTGGCTCTCACCGCACCGATCAATTCCTGAAATCAGTTTTCAGCGTCATCTCCATCTTTCATTGTCACGCTTTGCCCGAGGGAACGTTGTTCGGGGAGAATGTAGAACAATGGCGCAGGGATTGCAAGAGTTGCTTTTGTATGGGATTCATAGCGGAGAGAAGCATGATTTTAAACCCGCTGTTCATAGAGAGAGAGAGAGAGAGAGAGAGAGATGTACAGGGGGTCCTCTGTTATCCTTCGGTAACCGTTCCGCAAAACGTCTGCTTGCCAATCCAATGTTAATCCGCGGGGGTCGAATAATCCGTTCCGACATTGTATAATGCGTTCTGCGGAATGCATTATGACGCGACGGATAATGAAGCGACGGATAGCGAGCACCTGTATATCCTTTTAATGCCCTGCTTTGCCCCCCTTGCAGAGTAAAAGTCCTGACTGCATTGAGCTGAGAGCTGTGGAGGAGGAGAAGCAGCAGTCGGATCTGGAGGCCACCACTGAAGAGAGAGAGAGCGAGAGAGAGAGCGAGAGAGAGAGAGAGAGCGAGAGAGAGAGCAAGAGAGAGAGGGAGAGAGATGGCGAGGGAGATGGCGAGGGAGATGGCGAGGGAGATGGCGAAGAAGATGGCGAGGGAGATGGCGAGAGAGATAGAGAGAGAGAGAGCAAGAGAGATGGCGAGGGAGATGGCGAGGGAGATGGCGAGGGAGATGGCGAGAGAGATGGCGAGAGAGATAGAGAGAGAGATAGAGAGAGAGATAGAGAGATAGCGAGAAATCGAGCGAGAGATAGAGCGAGAGATAGAACGAGAGATAGAGCGAGAGATAGAGATAGAGAGAGAGATCGAGAGATAGAACGAGAGATAGAACGAGAGATAGAGAGAGAGATAGAGAGAGAGATAGAACGAGAGATAGAGCGAGAGATAGAGCGAGAGATAGAGAGAGAGATAGAGAGAGAGATAGAGAGAGAGACAGAGAGAGAGATTGAGCGAGAGATTGAGCGAGAGATCGAGCGAGAGATCGAGCGAGAGATCGAGCGAGAGAGAGAGATAGAGAGAGAGATAGAGAGAGAGATAGAGAGAGAGAGAGAGATTGAGCGAGAGATAGAGCGAGAGATGGAGTGAGAGAGAGAGAGAGATAGAGTGAGAGATGGAGTGAGAGATGGAGTGAGAGATGGAGAGATAGAGCGAGAGATAGAGATAGTTATAGAGAGATACAGATAGAGATGCGGATAGATAGAGATACAGATAGAGATACAGATACAGATAGATAGATAGATAGATAGATAGATTTAGATAGATAGATAGATTTAGATAGATAGATAGATAGATTTAGATAGATAGATAGACACACACACGTATGTATACGATAAAGCAGGTTTTTATTATATCCAGGAACGCTCCTGCTCCGGTCACGTGGTTTCCCGGCTCACACTGGTATCTGCTGTGCAATGGTTTCCTGCTGCTTCCACGCTGGCTGAATACAGACTTCTGATGCTGCCACCGCCAGAGGACCTCTGCTGCTGTTCCTAGATGTTGCTGCAGTCTTCCTCCACCCTGCAGGTAAGTGCCATCCAGGTAACCGGGTACCCGGCCAGGTAGAACAATTGATTTTGCCCGGGTACCCGTTACCCGCTTAAAAAAAAAAGTATGACCCGGTACAACACTAGAATATACATATTTACACATTTTCGGAAGGATCATAA
>NC_134485.1:84770312-84797812 GCF_040206685.1 Ascaphus truei
GGGGGGGAGGCAGGGGCAAGGGGGAGGAAGGCAAGGGAGGGGGGAGGCAGGGCAAGGGGGGGGGGGGGTGAAAGGCAAGGGGTGGATGGGTGGGTTATTTAGTGACTGGGTGGGTTATTTAGTGACTGGGTGGGTTATTTAGTGACTGGGTTGGTGGGTGGGCTATTTAGTGACTTTATTGAGTGACTTTATTTAGTGACAGGGTGGGTGGGTGGTTTATTTAGTGACTGGGTATTATTTAGTGACTGGGTGGGTTATTTAGTGAGTGGGTGGGTGGGTTATTTAGTGACATTTATTTAGTGACTGGGTGGGTGGGTTATTTAGTGAGTGAGTGAGTGGGTGGGTTATTTAGTGACTTTGTTATTTAGTGACTGGGTGGGTGGGTTATTTAGTGACTGGGTGAGTGGGTTATTTAGTGACTGAGTGGGTGGGTTATTTAGTAACTGGGTGGGTGTGTGGGTTATTTAGTGACTTTTATTTAGTGACATTTATTTAATGACTGGGGTTTATTTAGTGACTTTTGGTTATTTAGTGACTGGGTGGGTGGGTGTGTTATTTAGTGACTGGGTGGGTGTGTGGGTTACTTAGTGACTGGGTGGGTGGGTTATTTAGTGACCTTTATTTAGTGACTGGGTGGGTGGGTGATTTAGTGACTTTATTTAGTGACTGGGTGGGTGGGTTATTTAGTGACTGGGTGGGTGTGTGGGTTATTTAGCGACTGTGTGGGTGTGTGGGTTTATTTAGTGAGAGGGTGGGTTGGTGGGTTATTTAGTGACTGGGTTTCTATTGTGACTGGGTGGGTGGGTGGGTGATTTATTTAGTGACTGGGTGGGTGGGTGTGTTATTTAGTGACTTGGGTTGTGTTATTTAGTGAGTGGGTGGGTGGGTGTGTTATTTATTGACTGGGTGGGTGGGTGTGTTATTTAGTGACTGGGTGTGTTATTTAGTGACTTATTTAGTGACTGGGTGGGTGGGTTATTTAGTGACTTTATTTAGTGACTGGGTGGGTTATTTAGTGACCTTTATTTAGTGACATTTATTTAGTGACTGGGTGGGTGGGTTATTTAGTGACTTTATTTAGTGACTGGGTGGGTGTGTGGGTTATTTAGTGACTGGGTGGCTTTAGTGACTGGGTGGGTGGGTGATTTATTTAGTGACTGGGTGGGTGGGTTGGTGTGTTATTTATTGACTGGGTGGGTGGGTGTGTTATTTAGTGACTGGGTGGGTTATTTAGTGACTTATTTAGTGACTGGGTGGGTGGATTATTTAGTGACTTTATTTAGTGACTGGGTGGGTTATTTAGTGACCTTTATTTAGTGACTTTATTTAGTGACTGGGTGGGTGGGTTATTTAGTGACTGGGTGGGTGGGTGGGTTATTTAGTGACTGGGTGGGTGGGTGGGTTATTTAGTGACTGGGTGGGTGGGTTATTTAGTGACTGGGTTTCTTTAGTGACTGGGTGGGTGATTTATTTAGTGACTGGGTGGGTGGGTTGGTGTGTTATTTATTGACTGGGTGGGTGGGTGTGTTATTTAGTGACTGGGTAGGTTATTTAGTGACTTTTATTTAGTGACTGGGTGGGTGGGTTATTTAGTGACTGGGTGGGTGGCTTGGTTATTTAGTGACTGGGTGGCTGGGTTATTTAGTGACTGGGTGGGTGGGTTATTTATTGACTGGGTGGGTTATTTATTGCCTGGGTAGGTAGCTGGGTTATTTAGTGACCATTATTTAGTGGGTGGGTGGGTTATTTAGTGTGAGTGGGTGGGTTTATTTAGTGACTGGGTGGGTGGGTTATTTAGTGACCGGGTTTATTTAGTGAGTGGGTGAGTGGGTTATTTAGTGAGTGGGTGGGTGGGTTATTTAGTGAGTGGGTGGGTGAGTGATTTATTTAGTGACTTATTTAGTGACACGTCATTTAGTGACTTTATTTAGTGACTTTATTTAGTGACTGGGTGGGTGGGTGTGTTATTTAGTGACTTTTATTTAGTGACGTGGTGGGTGGGTTATTTAGTGACTGGGTGGGTGGGTTATTTAGTGACTGGGTGGGTTGGTTATTTAGTGACTGGGTGGGTGGGTTATTTAGTGACTGGGTGGGTGGGTTATTTAGTGACTGGGTGGGTGGGTTATTTAGTGACTGGGTGGGTGGGTTATTTAGTGACTGGGTGGGTTATTTAGTGACTGGGTGGGTTGGTTATTTATTGACTGGGTGGGTGGGTTATTTAGTGACTGGGTGGGTGGGTTATTTAATGACTGGGTGGGTGGATTATTTAGTGACTGGGTGGATGGGTTATTTAGTGACTGGGTGGGTGGGTTATTTAGTGACTGGGTGGGTTATTTAGTGACTGGGTGGGTGGGTTATTTAGTGACTGGGTGGGTGGGTGGGTTATTTAGTGACTGGGTGGGTGGGTTATTTAGTGACTGGGTGGGTGGGTGGGTTATTTAGTGACTTTTATTTAGTGACCTTTTATTTAGTGACTGGGTGGGTGGGTGGGTTATTTAGTGACTGGGTGGGTGGGTGGGTTATTTAGTGACTGGGTGGGTGTGTGGGTTATTTAGTGACTGGGTGGGTGGGTTATTTAGTGACTGGGTGGGTGGGTTATTTAGTGACATCTCCCACTATCCCCTGCCCCCCGCAGCCCCCATACCTCAGGCGGAGGCCTTAAGATAGAGGGCGGGCAGGCCTGCATTTCCCCCCTGCATCTTACCCCCCCGCGGCGGCATGAAGCTAGTTTCAGGCCGGCATCACATCCACACCCCCCCCACATGCGGCGGCTTTGGGGGCATGAAGATAGCGGGCGGCACGCCATTCCCTCCAACCCCCCCCCCCATACCTCACGTGGCGGCTTGAAGATAGCAGGCGGCACGCCATTCCCTCCAACCCCCCTCCCCCATACCTCACGTGGCGGCTTGAAGATAGCGGGCGGCACGCCATTCCCTCCCCCCCCCATACCTCACGTGGCGGCTTGAAGATAGCGGGCGGCACGCCATTCCCTCCCCCCCCCATACCTCACGCGGCGGCCGTAGTGGAATATTTGGGGAGGTGGGTGGGAGTCACGTGGTGAGGTGTCCCCGCCGCCACTGCCCTGCTCCTCCCGCTGGCAGGTCCCGCAGTGCGTGGCCAAGCAGGTTTGCAGGCTGTGAGGAGGGTGGAAGAAGGCGGTAGGGCTGCTGCGTCGCCCCTGAGGGTTGTGAGGTGATGGGAGCGGCGGCGGTGCTAAACCCCCCACCCGCGCGGCCAAGCAGGGCGCCGCGAGGGGAGGTGAGTTGCGGGTGAGGGGGGGTGATGATGGAGGGGGGGGAGGTGAGGTTTGGGTGAGGGGGGGGCTGGCCTCGGGGGTGAGGAAGATGTGTGTGTGTGTGTGTGTGTGTCTCCGTCTCTCCTTTGGCCCGTCACTCAGCCTCAGGCCAATGAGAGGTGTGCGGGGGCAGGCGGGCCAAGGGAGCAATCTCATTGGCCTGGCCCAAGGTCCAATGGGATTGCCGCTAGGGACACAGGGAGGGACACAGGGAGACACATATAGACACGGACACATATGACGCTTTCAGAAATATATAGTAAGATATATATATATATATATATATATATATATATATATATATATATATATGTTAAACATGAAGAAGGGAAAAGAAGGGTCATAAAGGTGCACTGAAACAGTATATGATGGAAAAATGGAAAAAATGGACTTTATTGGCAATGAGTATTAAAAAAACACACAAGACAGACCCATACAAATCTCATAATAAATTGCTGTGTGATACAATGATGGAAAATTATACACCAAAAAGGTACATGAAATCTGGTAGGAACCAAAACAAAAAAGTACAGATATACCATAACAAAACCAGGGGAAAGAAAATTCCCCCAGTGTTGTAACTAAGATCGGCCGATCTATAGCAAAAAACTCAAATAATTAGAGAATTGGTAAACCAAACCAGAACACAGAAAAAAATATATATAAATAAATAAGGTGTAACACACAGCTAGAGGATAATAATGTTGTGACCCTATGATGTGCTGCAAACAGACTGTAAAAGCTGTTGCCAAAACTATGCTGCACACATGAAATAATCAGCAAGAGAATGGAGTCCAAATAGTGCACTGGTAGCACTCATCTTAAGTCCCCAGAGGTAAGAGCTCAATAATAATGAGCAAAGGTAATGCTGGAGCAGTCCAGGGACAGAGTGCGCTTGCAGATAGGTATTGAACAAGGCAGTGAGGAAGTCCCAACATACAGACCAGCGTCCCACGCTCAGGCACCAGCGACGTCACAAACGAAAATCTTGGGCACTCAGATGCAGCACACGGGTCAGGAAGAGGTGGGGGTACTGTCACAGCTCTGCTCCATTTACGGCCGTTTCACCTAAAGGGCTTCTTCCGGGAGCGTACAATGTCAGGATTCAGACGCACTCTTTAAAGGGCTTCGTTTTCGCGCCAAAAGTTCACTCGCGGCAATCAGCCAATAGGAATTGCTGAAAAATGGAGCAGAGCTGTGACAGTACCCCCACCTCCTCCTGACCCATGTGCCGCATCTGATTGCCCAAGATTTTCGTTTGTGACGTCGCTGGTGCCTGAGCGTGGGACGCTGGTCTGTATGTTGGGACTTCCTCACTGCCTTGTTCAATACCTATCTGCAAGCGCTCTCTGTCCCTAGTCTGCTCCAGCATTACCTTTGCTCATTATTATTGAGCTCTTACCTCTGGGGACTTAAGATGAGTGCTACCAGTGCACTATTTGGACTCCATTCTCTTGCTGATTATTTCATGTGTGCAGCATAGTTTTGGCATCAGCTTTTACAGTCTGTTTGCAGCACATCATAGGGTCACAACATTATTATCCTCTAGCTGTGTGTTACACCTTATTTATTTATATATATATTTTTCTGTGTTCTGGTTTGGTTTACCAATTCTCTAATTATTTGAGTTTTTTGCTACAGATCGGCCGATCTTAGTTACAACACTGGGGGAATTTTCTTTCCCCTGGTTTTGTTATGGTATATCTGTACTTTTTTGTTTTGGTTCCTACCAGATTTCATGTGCCTTTTTGGTGTATAATTTTCCATCATTGTATCACACAGCAATTTATTATGAGATTTGTGTGGGTCTGTCTTGTGTGTTTTTTTTAATACTCATTGCCAATAAAGTCAATTTTTTCCATTTTTCCATCATATACTGTTTGAGTGCACCTCCCCCTGGAGCTCCATACAGCATCTGCCACACGTGGGGACGCCAGAGAGTGAGCTCCGGTCGCCATCTTGGATCCACAGAAAGTGCTTCAAGTCCTGCTGCTTTCAAACATCCCGCATCCTGTGAGTAGGGCAACGATTTTGCCCCCCCGGATTAGTGTGTGAAACTATCCAGAATCCTGCATTAGTTGTTAATAAATAGCTTTTTTATTAATTTCTGTCTGGCTAGTTGTTGTTGTGAGTCTGTCTTGTTTGTTTTATGTTGTCAGTGTTATATGTTTTTATGTCCTCATTCTGACATACTGCACTATAATTCTCTCTTTATTTTTTCACATATCACGTCACGTTTTGGAGGAAATCTGCACTTTGCTCATCACCATCACTAAAGGACTTGATTTGGACTTTACACGTCACGGTTTGAACTGGCGCCGGCTTATCCTTTTTCTTTGCTTAGTTACTGACTGTACAGTCAGTTTTTGTCTGGCTGCCATTATAATATTATTGTGTGTTTTAGCGCTGTTTTGCACCGTCTTTTCTGTTTTTGTATCATTTCTAACACGTAAAACATTTTTTTAAAGAGCAGATCCAGCTCGGGCAGCAAAATTCTAACATTTATCATATTTTGCCTGATCAGACCCTAGAAAACCCTCCCTGAGACCCTAGGGAACCACATTTGTATTCTATGGCAGGGTGCAAACTCCTGGGGGTGTGAGATTTATTTATGGGAGCGTGGCGGTTACAAATGCCCCGCGCTTTCCCCCAAAGTATTTAAAATGAATGCCGGGGAGCGCGCGAGGCCCCTGTAACTTACTTACCTTGACTTTGAGCGACACGTCGCCATGGCAACACAGCGTCCAATGACGCCGTGGGGTCATGTGACGCGACGATCCCAGCGGCAACATTTGACGCTACGTTGCCATGACAACACGCGTCCAATGCTTCTGCAGCGTTATTTGCCACCACTTCCTAGGTAAGGGTGGGGGGGTGTGAGCACTGGGGCTGAGTAGGTGGGGAGCGCAGCGCAGAAAGTTTGTGCACCCCTGCTCTATGGAATTGATTATACAGTCATTTAAGTTTATATTCATGTCTGTTATTTCAGCATTTAACGTATGTGATGCGTTTATATTGGCCAACAGCCAATATGTGGCTAATAGATCTATTGGCCATTACTATTGGGGGAGGGGGTCAGGCTTGGGGTGGCCCGTGTTGGGGGTAGAAGCCCCGGGAAGTGTCAATGACACACCCAATAAGACACTAGTTAATGGAAATAGATGGGAGTTCAAAGATTGATAAGCTTTAGAAATCTCATAAGTATCTGCAGAGATTTGTGAGGTTTTCTTAGGATCTTTAACTAATATAAAAGGGTGATGGAGACCCGGTACAATATCCCTCATTGTAGAGTCCCACCTATTCCCGAGCCACCTATTCCTGAGCCACAGAATGCAGTGACAGTCACCATGGTGTTGATCATGTTTACAAAAAATGCATCTTTAGAATGTTCCGTGGCTGGAACTTCACTGCATTTCAAACACTAACATTTCAGGGATGCAAACTTTGACGTCTCATAGCTGGTGCCTCCTTCTTCTGCGATAAGGAGCTGCCTCTGTTACAAAACTGCTTTAAGACCACTTTGGCACTGCGTGGGTTAGCGCGCACCAAGCCATCGCTCAGTGTCTGGAAATGGCGACGGGCTGTTTTGCCAGATTTAAGTGTCCGTCTCTGCAGGCATGCTGGAGGTCCATACGCGGAAGACGCCAGCAGGAGTGCAGGCCGAGTCCCATTGTGTTAATGTATGTATGTATGTATGTATGTTTGTATATATGTATGTATGTCTTTATTTATATAGCACCATTAATATACATAGCGCTTCAAAGTGGTAATACACGTGACAATCATATAAATAACAAATACCAATAACAGATCATGGGAATAAGTGCTTCAGACATAATAATTAACATTTAGGAAGAGGAATCCCTGCTCCCAAGAGCTTACAATCTAATTGGTAGGTAGGAAGAACGTACAGACAGTAGGAGGGCGTTCTGGTAAGTGTGTCTGCAGGGGGCCAAGCTTTATGTATCAGGTGTATCGTATTAGCTATGGAGCTACTCATATGCTTCGTTAAGCAGGTGTGTTTTAAGGTGGGTCTTTGCTCTCTATGCTAACTTCAAGGTCAATAATACACAAGTTAAAAAGCAGGGGAACCAGCACCGATCACAGAGGTACAGTACTCCACTCACGACTTTACCCAACCTGAAAATGTTCCATTTATGACAACTCTCTGTTGTCTATCATTCAACCACTTTTCAATCCAGGTTCAAATATTTTTTACAGAATCCAATTTGCTTTATTTTGTACATTAATCTTGTGTGGAACCATATCAAAAGCCTTTGCAAAATCTAAGTAGACCACAACGATTTAGTATTTTCTATATATACTTTTTTGTGTCATTTTTAATCCCCAATATAATAATGGTTGGACGGTAATGTTAAAATAATATCTGTCTTACCAGGTACAGGGAGATGGAGGAGGAGAAAAGGGAGATAGAGAAGAGGAAGCAGGAAGCCCTGGAACAGGAGAACAGCGTGCAGGTGGCTACCCAGGTATACAACGCAGATGAGGAACGAAGTGCAGAAAGGAAGGAGGGAGAGAGAGCGGTAGTGCTGACAAGTGTTGGAAAGACGGTTGGCGATGAGGAAACCCCTGGGCAGGAAATACAGAGAGACGTTAACACATCTTTTAAGCACAGCATGGGAATCAGATGCAAAGCCAGAAAAAACCCTCACAGACTAGCTGTGTTAACAGCGAGCATTAGCTTATAAGGATTCCATTTACAAATGGACATCAGGCAAAAGGTGACACGGTATGCTCAGTTGCATGTCATTCTCCAGAATCCTTTGCAGCAGTGGCATGCAAATGAGCACACACTGACACCTTTTGCTTCAAATCCATTTTGACGTGGACCCTAGAAGCTTATGCTGCATTGCACAGCTTTTCAGCACAGCCTGGGTTAAGATGCATAGCCAGTAAACCTACCTACAGACAGCTGTTTCGACCTTTTGGGTCTCAATGTGAGGCTGGTTATACTGGCTTTGCAATTTGAAGCTTGGATAGGTGTCCACCACATTTAGTTAAGTCATGGTGGGTAAAAAAAAGTGACAAAAAACCCTCCAAAGCAAAGCATATAGCAAATGGAAATATTACTGTGTGCTCATTTGCATGTCTTAGACAGGTCTGCACCCTGCCTTTCACCATTATCACCCAGCACACAGTGCTTCCACTGCAGTAAGGGATTCTGGGAAATGACATGCAAATGAGCACACAGTATATACATATACAGACAGACGCTTACTTACTTTGGGCCTTCCACTCTGTGACGTCAGCGTGCCGGAAGTTGCAGCGCACACTTCCGGTGCACGCCGGCATCAGAGAGACCCAGCGTGGGACAGTGCAGGAGGCATGCCAGCAGCTGGGGAGATGCCCGGGGGCAACAAGAAGCCCGACTAGCGCCGACCGTGCTCTCCCGCAGTTACCGGCAACCCAGGACAGGAGGAGAGCCGCATGTAGGTGCTGAAAGAGCCGCAGGTTGCCGACCCCTGCCCTAAGCGGAGCTGCTCATGGCTGTTTTTGCATGAGCTGCAGGATTGGTGCATTGTCCGTTATAATAGGAGCATGCATGTCGCAGCATGATTCTGCAGGGATCGCTCGGCTCTGCATGCAGCAGGTATCGGCAGCTCTCACTTCTGCATGATTTGGCTCTCACCGCACCGATCAATTCCTGAAATCACTTTTCAGCGTCATCTCCATCTTTCATTGTCACGCTTTGCCCGAGGGAACGTTGTTCGGGGAGAATGTAGAACAATGGCGCAGGGATTGCAAGAGTTGCTTTTGTATGGGATTCATAGCGGAGAGAAGCATGATTTTAAACCCGCTGTTCATAGAGAGAGAGAGAGAGAGAGAGAGAGATGTACAGGGGGTCCTCTGTTATCCTTCGGAAACCGTTCCGCAAAACGTCTGCTTGCCAATCCAATGTTAATCCGCGGGGGTCGAATAATCCGTTCCGACATTGTATAATGCGTTCTGCGGAATGCATTATGACGCGACGGATAATGAAGCGACGGATAGCGAGCACCTGTATATCCTTTTAATGCCCTGCTTTGCCCCCCTTGCAGAGTAAAAGTCCTGACTGCATTGAGCTGAGAGCTGTGGAGGAGGAGAAGCAGCAGTCGGATCTGGAGGCCACCACTGAAGAGAGAGAGAGCGAGAGAGAGAGCGAGAGAGAGAGAGAGAGCGAGAGAGAGAGCAAGAGAGAGAGGGAGAGAGATGGCGAGGGAGATGGCGAGGGAGATGGCGAGGGAGATGGCGAAGAAGATGGCGAGGGAGATGGCGAGAGAGATAGAGAGAGAGAGAGCAAGAGAGATGGCGAGGGAGATGGCGAGGGAGATGGCGAGGGAGATGGCGAGGGAGATGGCGAGAGAGATGGCGAGAGAGATAGAGAGAGAGATAGAGAGAGAGATAGAGAGATAGCGAGAAATCGAGCGAGAGATAGAGCGAGAGATAGAACGAGAGATAGAGCGAGAGATAGAGATAGAGAGAGAGATCGAGAGATAGAACGAGAGATAGAACGAGAGATAGAGAGAGAGATAGAGAGAGAGATAGAACGAGAGATAGAGCGAGAGATAGAGCGAGAGATAGAGAGAGAGATAGAGAGAGAGATAGAGAGAGAGACAGAGAGAGAGATTGAGCGAGAGATTGAGCGAGAGATCGAGCGAGAGATCGAGCGAGAGATCGAGCGAGAGAGAGAGATAGAGAGAGAGATAGAGAGAGAGATAGAGAGAGAGAGAGAGATTGAGCGAGAGATAGAGCGAGAGATGGAGTGAGAGAGAGAGAGAGATAGAGTGAGAGATGGAGTGAGAGATGGAGTGAGAGATGGAGAGATAGAGCGAGAGATAGAGATAGTTATAGAGAGATACAGATAGAGATGCGGATAGATAGAGATACAGATAGAGATACAGATACAGATAGATAGATAGATAGATTTAGATAGATAGATAGATTTAGATAGATAGATAGATAGATTTAGATAGATAGATAGATAGATTTAGATAGATAGATAGACACACACACGTATGTATACGATAAAGCAGGTTTTTATTATATCCAGGAACGCTCCTGCTCCGGTCACGTGGTTTCCCGGCTCACACTGGTATCTGCTGTGCAATGGTTTCCTGCTGCTTCCACGCTGGCTGAATACAGACTTCTGATGCTGCCACCGCCAGAGGACCTCTGCTGCTGTTCCTAGATGTTGCTGCAGTCTTCCTCCACCCTGCAGGTAAGTGCCATCCAGGTAACCGGGTACCCGGCCAGGTAGAACAATTGATTTTGCCCGGGTACCCGTTACCCGCTTAAAAAAAAAAGTATGACCCGGTACAACACTAGAATATACATATTTACACATTTTCGGAAGGATCATAAACTTGCGCGATTATAGTACCCCCGAGTCGCCTGTCGCCGCTATCGCCGCTATCGCCGCCTATCGCAGCCCTAAAAAGGCGATCTTCTCCCCAATCCAATACGCCTCAAAATTTTGGCTGATTGGTGGGGAGATGCGTCGATGAGCTGCGATAAGTGTGGACTTAGAAAAAATCAGGCCCTTTTTCTGCCTGGGATTGATGCCGGGGGTCTCCGGAGCTGATAGCTATTAATACCAGCACCGGACCCTCCCGGCATGCATTCGATGCAGGAAAAATGCATTTACAGCAACTTCATTACCTTAGCGGCTAACCACTAAGGCAATGAATGGGTTAAACACCCGTGCCAGGCTTACTGTGGCTAGCGAGGGTGGGTGAAGGGAGAATTTGGCCCTTAGTGGCTGTTTAGGCCTTGCGGGGGGGGATGGGGGGTTCCGGGGGGACTTAACCCCTTCATTACCTTAGCGGTTAATACTGCTAAGGTAATAAAGGGGTTAACCCAACCGCTACCCACCCGCAAGGTCTAGACACCCATCCTTAGGGCTTAAACCCCCTTCACCCACCCGGGAGGCCTAAGCAACCACCCAGGACTGACTATACCCACCCTGTACCCATTGAGTAGTATAGTGGTACATCATACCCATATAATAATAATATGGGCATGATAAGACTCTATAGCACTCAATGGGCACCCTAATTACAATACATTAATGCACCAGACACACAATAATAAAACATAACTCAAAAAAACATGCTTCACTAAATAAAAACAGTAGCCAGCTAATCCAATGAATACATGCAATAACAACATCAACAATGAATTAATTAAACCATTAACCAATCAAAACCATTCATTCCTAAAACAACTCGGAATTATTTTAAACAGTAACCAATCAAACCAATTAATTACTAAACCAACTCAAAATTAATAGTCACATTAACCAATCAAACCAATTAAATTCTACAACATTAATGAATTAATTGAAACATTAAACTGCAAAGAAATAAATTCAAACAATATCTGAAAAAAACATTAAACGCATTAGCTAACATAATACAACATTAAGTAAAAACGAACAACAATCGTAAACATTTGATTTCCATCAAGCAGGAAAAAAACAAACAATGACATCCACATAATAAACTGTAATTAAAAAAAACAACAGCAATACCAAGCCAGAAATGCTCCCCAAATATTGTCATAATAATGTATTAATCTGTACACTAAAGTGGTACAGATTAATATATTATCAGTCAATGTGCCTCCCCCCAAAAATAAAAAAACACATCCAATGAAAAAACCTGTTAAAAAAGACATTTACAAACATTCAATATATTACTTACCATTAGAAGCACTGGCCCTCCGACTCCCGGGGAAACAGGAAGCTCACGTACCTTGAAGGCCTCCAACAGCATCCGCTGCCATCTGCCATGAAGATCCGGATCAGGTACCCAAATCTTCTTTTTTCTTTCTTTAATCACCTTCTTCTATCTTCATCTGTCACCATTTCTTGATCTTTTTCATCTTCTATCTTCATCTGTCAGTCCAAAAAGCCCCATGGTAGATCCCAACCGATGTTGTCTCGTCGTCTTCTGAGAGAGAGGGTGAGAGAGAGGGTGAGAGAGGGTGAGAGAGAGAGAGTGAGAGAGAGGGTGAGATAGACAGAGAGAGGGTGAGAGAGAGAGACAGAGGGAGACAGAGATAGACAGAGAAAGGGTGAGAGAGAGAGACAGAGAGAGGGTGAGAGAGACAGGGTGAGAGAGAGGGTGAGAGAGACAGAGAGAGAGAGAGAGTGGCAGAGAGTGACCGACCGAGAGTGAGAGGGTCAGGAGGTGGGTGACTGGGTAACGGTGACTGACTGTGAGCAGGTTACGGTGACGTGACTTTGGGTGGGCAGGTAACGGTGATGTGACTTTGGGTGGGCAGGTGACGATGGGTGTGGGTGGGTGTCTGTACACACACACACTGTCTCACACAGTCACACACAGTCACTTAGTGACACACACAGCAATTCAGTCACGCACAGTCACTCAGTCACTCACACACACTCAGTCAAACAGGCACAGTCACTCAGTCACGCACACACAGTCACTCAGTCACACACACACAGTCACACACACAAAGTCACTCAGTCACTCAGTCACACACACACACAGTCACACACATTCATTCACACACACACACACACACACACACACACACACACACACACACACACACACACACACACACACACACACACACACACACACACACACACACACACACACACACACACACTCAGTCACACTCAGTCACACACACAGTCACACACACGCACACACACGCACACTCAGTCACACACTCAGTCACAAACTCAGTCACACACACTCATACACACACACAGTCACACACACACACACACACAGTCACACACACACACACACACAGTCACACACACACACACACACACACACACACAGTCACACACACACACACACACACACACACACACACACACACACACACACACACACACACACACACACACACACACACACACACACACACACACACACTCAGTCACACACACACACTCAGTCACACACACACACACACACTCAGTCACACACACACACACACACACACACACACACACACACGCACACACGCACGCACGCACACACACACACACACACACACACACACACACACACAGTCAAACACACACACACACACACACACACATACACACAGTCAAACACACACACACACACACACACACACACACACACACACACACACACACACACACACACACACACACACACACACACACACACACACACACACACACACACACACACACACACACACACACACAGTCACACACACTCAGTCACACACACACACACTCAGTCACAAACACACATACACTCAGTCACACACACACACACACTCAGTCACAAACACACATACACTCAGTCACACACACACACACACACAGTACACACACACACAGTCACTCACCCGCAAGGCAGGTGGCCCTCCGCACTGCAGGGGAGGGGGGGGGGAGTCGCCCATAGTAGCGGGGGGTTGCCGCACGGCAGCGGGCCCTCCGCACATAGAGCCTGGCTGCCTGCCAAAAAAATCCTGGCAGCAGGCCAGCAAGTGTCATCCAATCAGGAAGGGGGATTTTTTTTTTTGGTTTGTTTTAGCGCGAGCAGGGGAATTAATTAAAAACAGCGTGGCTGCTTGGCATGTCGCCTGCCGACAATATCCTGTCGCTCCTGGCGACCGGATTTGTCGAGCACTGTATATATATATATATATATTATGAGTATTTGACTATTATTGCCATACATTGTATATAAGCCTACTCCTTTACTAGTCAGTTTGCCTCAATTGCCCCAATGTATTCTGCTACACAGTGTAATTTTGTTTTTATTCCCGACACCCTTCATTCACGGTTGTTCCCCACTGTTTATTTTTATTTTTAGGATACCCTTGTAGATCTCCCCTGTGACTCCATACACAAGAGCATCAGCCTTGCCATTCTTGGACTGTTCCTGATATGCTGCGTCAATGACTGCTTGCTGCAGAATTTATGCTAAAGAAAAAGGATCCTATGATAACTTTCTCATTGCCAGATGTGTTGTGGTGCTTATACTGACTCCGAGGAGACTGCACATGCGCATTGGGGAGCGCTATGAATTCTCCTGTCTTGCAGGGCGGCGTCGCGGCTACCAGGAACTAGTCACCATTGCTACCAGGGATGCAAATTCCCTACATGTGGACTGATATACAGTAGCGACATCCTTTATTCTTACAAATGCCGGCGGCATGCCGGGATCTACTCCGGCTGGCGCCAGTCTAGACCGCGCGCCGCCGCGTTTCCTCCACGCACCCCCCCTCCACTTCGGGCGCATTTTAGCCCCCCTTCCCGACCCCGGCTCCTGCTCTGCCCCTCTGCTTCCCCGCACCCCCGCTTACCTCACTTTAAACTCCAGGGGAAGCCGGGGAAGCCGGGCGCGCACGTGACTGTGACGTCACAGTGCGCCGCAACAAGCCGCGTCACCACGCTTCCCGCACGCATCCTGCCGTGCGGGAAGTGTAAGAATAAAGGATGTCGCTACTGTAGCTCTGTTTACTTTTCCCGTTCTCTGCTGCTTTTCCTGCCAAGGCTATGACAGCTTTAGTGCGACGGCAGATCATGAGGGGTTGATCATGGGTCATTTTTGCATAACCAATCAGAGTAGCTGATGGTCACTTAGGTGTGGGTTTTAGAGGGTATATAACGTTTCCAAGGCCAGTAGTCTACAGCACTGCCCTGAGGAAGGTCCCTGTGTGGACCGAAACGTTGGTCTTGTTTGTGCTGCTGTCTACTTTGAATACAGTTTTTTTCATCTACCACTGAGTGCTGTCCTTTGTTTACTCTTGTTGATTTGACTACCGTTTTCTATTTTATCCCTATGGGACATGCACCACAACTATTGTTTTGTATTTGGAGTGCCAACTGTCTCTCTATATTTATATATATGTATATATATATTAATATATATATATGTATATATATATTAATATATATATATATATATATATATATATATATATATATATATATAGCTATATATATATATATATATATATATATATATATATATATAGATATAGATATATATATATATATATATATAGATATATATATATATATATACTAGCTGATATACCCGGCGTTGCCCGGGATGTAAATCCGTAATAGGTAGTATTTCTAAATAGGGTAAGAATAGGTTGAGTATTTGGTGGAAAGGTTGTATAATAATGTTGAAAAGAAACATGGAAGAAAATGTAATCCAATGTTGTTTAAAAATGTTTTATTGTAAAGTTATTGTGAGTCGGCGAGTGGCTGGTGAGTGCGGTGTGGCGGTCCCACTACGGTGGGAGGGGGTGTGAGGTGGTGGGTGAAAGGCAGGGGCGGGAGGGTGAAAGGCAGGGGCAGGAGGGGGGAGGAAGGCAGGGGCAAGGGGGGAGGAAGGCAGGGGCAAGGGGGGAGGAAGGCAGGGGCAAGGGGGGGAGGCAGGGGCAAGGGGGGAGGCAGGGGCAAGGGGGAGGAAGGCAAGGGAGGGGGGGAGGCAGGGCAAGGGGGGGGGGGGGTGAAAGGCAAGGGGTGGATGGGTGGGTTATTTAGTGACTGGGTGGGTTATTTAGTGACTGGGTGGGTTATTTAGTGACTGGGTTGGTGGGTGGGCTATTTAGTGACTTTATTGAGTGACTTTATTTAGTGACAGGGTGGGTGGGTGGTTTATTTAGTGACTGGGTATTATTTAGTGACTGGGTGGGTTATTTAGTGAGTGGGTGGGTGGGTTATTTAGTGACTGGGTGGGTGGGTGGGTTATTTAGTGACTGGGTGGGTGGGTTATTTAGTGAGTGAGTGAGTGGGTGGGTTATTTAGTGACTTTGTTATTTAGTGACTGGGTTGGTGGGTTATTTAGTGACTGGGTGAGTGGGTTATTTAGTGACTGAGTGGGTGGGTTATTTAGTGACTGGGTGGGTGTGTGGGTTATTTAGTGACTTTTATTTAGTGACATTTATTTAATGACTGGGGTTTATTTAGTGACTTTTGGTTATTTAGTGACTGGGTGGGTGGGTGTGTTATTTAGTGACTGGGTGGGTGTGTGGGTTACTTAGTGACTGGGTGGGTGGGTTATTTAGTGACCTTTATTTAGTGACTGGGTGGGTGGGTGATTTAGTGACTTTATTTAGTGACTGGGTGGGTGGGTTATTTAGTGACTGGGTGGGTGTGTGGGTTATTTAGCGACTGTGTGGGTGTGTGGGTTTATTTAGTGAGAGGGTGGGTTGGTGGGTTATTTAGTGACTGGGTTTCTATTGTGACTGGGTGGGTGGGTGGGTGATTTATTTAGTGACTGGGTGGGTGGGTGTGTTATTTAGTGACTTGGGTTGTGTTATTTAGTGAGTGGGTGGGTGGGTGTGTTATTTATTGACTGGGTGGGTGGGTGTGTTATTTAGTGACTGGGTGTGTTATTTAGTGACTTATTTAGTGACTGGGTGGGTGGGTTATTTAGTGACTTTATTTAGTGACTGGGTGGGTTATTTAGTGACCTTTATTTAGTGACATTTATTTAGTGACTGGGTGGGTGGGTTATTTAGTGACTTTATTTAGTGACTGGGTGGGTGTGTGGGTTATTTAGTGACTGGGTGGCTTTAGTGACTGGGTGGGTGGGTGATTTATTTAGTGACTGGGTGGGTGGGTTGGTGTGTTATTTATTGACTGGGTGGGTGGGTGTGTTATTTAGTGACTGGGTGGGTTATTTAGTGACTTATTTAGTGACTGGGTGGGTGGATTATTTAGTGACTTTATTTAGTGACTGGGTGGGTTATTTAGTGACCTTTATTTAGTGACTGGGTGGGTGGGTTATTTAGTGACTGGGTGGGTTATTTAGTGACTGGGTGGGTGGGTGGGTTATTTAGTGACTGGGTGGGTGGGTGGGTTTATTTAGTGAGTGGGTGGGTGGGTTATTTAGTGACTGGGTTTCTTTAGTGACTGGGTGGGTGGGTGATTTATTTAGTGACTGGGTGGGTGGGTTGGTGTGTTATTTATTGACTGGGTGGGTGGGTGTGTTATTTAGTGACTGGGTAGGTTATTTAGTGACTTTTATTTAGTGACTGGGTGGGTGGGTTATTTAGTGACTGGGTGGGTGGCTGGGTTATTTAGTGACTGGGTGGGTGGGTTATTTATTGACTGGGTGGGTTATTTATTGCCTGGGTAGGTAGCTGGGTTATTTAGTGACCATTATTTAGTGGGTGGGTGGGTTATTTAGTGTGAGTGGGTGGGTTTATTTAGTGACTGGGTGGGTGGGTTATTTAGTGACCGGGTTTATTTAGTGAGTGGGTGAGTGGGTTATTTAGTGAGTGGGTGGGTGGGTTATTTAGTGAGTGGGTGGGTGAGTGATTTATTTAGTGACTTATTTAGTGACATGTCATTTAGTGACTTTATTTAGTGACTTTATTTAGTGACTGGGTGGGTGGGTGTGTTATTTAGTGACTTTTATTTAGTGACTGGGTGGGTGGGTTATTTAGTGACTGGGTGGGTGGGTTATTTAGTGACTGGGTGGGTTGGTTATTTAGTGACTGGGTGGGTGGGTTATTTAGTGACTGGGTGGGTGGGTTATTTAGTGACTGGGTGGGTGGGTTATTTAGTGACTGGGTGGGTGGGTTATTTAGTGACTGGGTGGGTGGGTTATTTAGTGACTGGGTGGGTTATTTAGTGACTGGGTGGGTTGGTTATTTATTGACTGGGTGGGTGGGTTATTTAGTGACTGGGTTGGTGGGTTATTTAGTGACTGGGTGGGTTATTTAGTGACTGGGTGGATGGGTTATTTAGTGACTGGGTGGGTGGGTTATTTAGTGACTGGGTGGGTTATTTAGTGACTGGGTGGGTGGGTTATTTAGTGACCATTATTTAGTGGGTGGGTGGGTTATTTAGTGTGAGTGGGTGGGTTTATTTAGTGACTGGGTGGGTGGGTTATTTAGTGACCGGGTTTATTTAGTGAGTGGGTGAGTGGGTTATTTAGTGAGTGGGTGGGTGGGTTATTTAGTGAGTGGGTGGGTGAGTGATTTATTTAGTGACTTATTTAGTGACATGTCATTTAGTGACTTTATTTAGTGACTTTATTTAGTGACTGGGTGGATGGGTGTGTTATTTAGTGACTTTTATTTAGTGACTGGATGGGTGGGTTATTTAGTGACTGGGTGGGTGGGTTATTTAGTGACTGGGTGGGTTGGTTATTTAGTGACTGGGTGGGTGGGTTATTTAGTGACTGGGTGGGTGGGTTATTTAGTGACTGGGTGGGTGGGTTATTTAGTGACTGGGTGGGTGGGTTATTTAGTGACTGGGTGGGTTATTTAGTGACTGGGTGGGTTGGTTATTTATTGACTGGGTGGGTGGGTTATTTAGTGACTGGGTTGGTGGGTTATTTAGTGACTGGGTGGGTGGGTTATTTAGTGACTGGGTGGGTTATTTAGTGACTGGGTGGATGGGTTATTTAGTGACTGGGTGGGTGGGTTATTTAGTGACTGGGTGGGTTATTTAGTGACTGGGTGGGTGGGTTATTTAGTGACCATTATTTAGTGGGTGGGTGGGTTATTTAGTGTGAGTGGGTGGGTTTATTTAGTGACTGGGTGGGTGGGTTATTTAGTGACCGGGTTTATTTAGTGAGTGGGTGAGTGGGTTATTGAGTGAGTGGGTGGGTGGGTTATTTAGTGAGTGGGTGGGTGGGTGGGTGGGTTATTTAGTGACTGGGTGGGTGTGTGTGTTATTTAGTGACTGGGTGGGTGGGTTATTTAGTGACATCTCCCACTATCCCCTGCCCCCCGCAGCCCCCATACCTCAGGCGGAGGCCTTAAGATAGAGGGCGGGCAGGCCTGCTTTTCCCCCCTGCATCTTACCCCCCCGCGGCGGCATGAAGCTAGTTCCAGGCCGGCATCACATCCACACCCCCCCCCACATGCGGCGGCTTTGGGGGCATGAAGATAGCGGGCGGCACGCCATTCCCTCCAACCCCCCCCCCCCCCCATACCTCACGTGGCGGCTTGAAGATAGCAGGCGGCACGCCATTCCCTCCAACCCCCCTCCCCCATACCTCACGTGGCGGCTTGAAGATAGCGGGCGGCACGCCATTCCCTCCCCCCCCCATACCTCACGTGGCGGCTTGAAGATAGCGGGCGGCACGCCATTCCCTCCCCACCCATACCTCACGCGGCGGCCGTAGTGGAATATTTGGGGAGGTGGGTGGGAGTCACGTGGTGAGGTGTCCCCGCCGCCACTGCCCTGCTCCTCCCGCTGGCAGGTCCCGCAGTGCGTGGCCAAGCAGGTTTGCAGGCTGTGAGGAGGGTGGAAGAAGGCGGTAGGGCTGCTGCGTCGCCCCTGAGGGTTGTGAGGTGATGGGAGCGGCGGCGGCGCTAAACCCCCCACCCGCGCGGCCAAGCAGGGCGCCGCGAGGGGAGGTGAGTTGCGGGTGAGGGGGGGTGATGATGGAGGGGGGGGGAGGTGAGGTTTGGGTGAGGGGGGGGCTGGCCTCGGGGGTGAGGAAGATGTGTGTGTGTGTGTGTGTGTGTCTCCGTCTCTCCTTTGGCCCGTCACTCAGCCTCAGGCCAATGAGAGGTGTGCGGGGGCGGGCGGGCCAAGGGAGCAATCTCATTGGCCTGGCCCAAGGTCCAATGGGATTGCCGCTAGGGACACAGGGAGGGACACAGGGAGACACATATAGACACGGACACATATGACGCTTTCAGAAATATATAGTAAGATATATATATATATATATATATATATATATATATATATATATATATATATATATATATATATATATATGTTAAACATGAAGAAGGGAAAAGAAGGGTCATAAAGGTGCACTGAAACAGTATATGATGGAAAAATGGAAAAAATGGACTTTATTGGCAATGAGTATTAAAAAAACACACAAGACAGACCCATACAAATCTCATAATAAATTGCTGTGTGATACAATGATGGAAAATTATACACCAAAAAGGTACATGAAATCTGGTAGGAACCAAAACAAAAAAGTACAGATATACCATAACAAAACCAGGGGAAAGAAAATTCCCCCAGTGTTGTAACTAAGATCGGCCGATCTATAGCAAAAAACTCAAATAATTAGAGAATTGGTAAACCAAACCAGAACACAGAAAAAAATATATATAAATAAATAAGGTGTAACACACAGCTAGAGGATAATAATGTTGTGACCCTATGATGTGCTGCAAACAGACTGTAAAAGCTGTTGCCAAAACTATGCTGCACACATGAAATAATCAGCAAGAGAATGGAGTCCAAATAGTGCACTGGTAGCACTCATCTTAAGTCCCCAGAGGTAAGAGCTCAATAATAATGAGCAAAGGTAATGCTGGAGCAGTCCAGGGACAGAGAGCGCTTGCAGATAGGTATTGAACAAGGCAGTGAGGAAGTCCCAACATACAGACCAGCGTCCCACGCTCAGGCACCAGCGACGTCACAAACGAAAATCTTGGGCAATCAGATGCAGCACACGGGTCAGGAGGAGGTGGGGGTACTGTCACAGCTCTGCTCCATTTACCGACGTTTCACCTAAAGGGCTTCTTCCGGGAGCGTACAATGTCAGGATTCAGACGCACTCTTTAAAGGGCTTCGTTTTCGCGCCAAAAGTTCACTCGCGGCAATCAGCCAATAGGAATTGCTGAAAAATGGAGCAGAGCTGTGACAGTACCCCCACCTCCTCCTGACCCGTGTGCCGCATCTGATTGCCCAAGATTTTCGTTTGTGACGTCGCTGGTGCCTGAGCGTGGGACGCTGGTCTGTATGTTGGGACTTCCTCACTGCCTTGTTCAATACCTATCTGCAAGCGCTCTCTGTCCCTAGTCTGCTCCAGCATTACCTTTGCTCATTATTATTGAGCTCTTACCTCTGGGGACTTAAGATGAGTGCTACCAGTGCACTATTTGGACTCCATTCTCTTGCTGATTATTTCATGTGTGCAGCATAGTTTTGGCATCAGCTTTTACAGTCTGTTTGCAGCACATCATAGGGTCACAACATTATTATCCTCTAGCTGTGTGTTACACCTTATTTATTTATATATATATTTTTCTGTGTTCTGGTTTGGTTTACCAATTCTCTAATTATTTGAGTTTTTTGCTACAGATCGGCCGATCTTAGTTACAACACTGGGGGAATTTTCTTTCCCCTGGTTTTGTTATGGTATATCTGTACTTTTTTGTTTTGGTTCCTACCAGATTTCATGTGCCTTTTTGGTGTATAATTTTCCATCATTGTATCACACAGCAATTTATTATGAGATTTGTGTGGGTCTGTCTTGTGTGTTTTTTTTAATACTCATTGCCAATAAAGTCCATTTTTTCCATTTTTCCATCATATACTGTTTGAGTGCACCTCCCCCTGGAGCTCCATACAGCATCTGCCACACGTGGGGACGCCAGAGAGTGAGCTCCGGTCGCCATCTTGGATCCACAGAAAGTGCTTCAAGTCCTGCTGCTTTCAAACATCCTGCATCCTGTGAGTAGGGCAACGATTTTGCCCCCCCGGATTAGTGTGTGAAACTATCCAGAATCCTGCATTAGTTGTTAATAAATAGCTTTTTTATTAATTTCTGTCTGGCTAGTTGTTGTTGTGAGTCTGTCTTGTTTGTTTTATGTTGTCAGTGTTATATGTTTTTATGTCCTCATTCTGACATACTGCACTATAATTCTCTCTTTATTTTTTCACATATCACGTCACGTTTTGGAGGAAATCTGCACTTTGCTCATCACCATCACTAAAGGACTTGATTTGGACTTTACACGTCACGGTTTGAACTGGCGCCGGCTTATCCTTTTTCTTTGCTTAGTTACTGACTGTACAGTCAGTTTTTGTCTGGCTGCCATTATAATATTATTGTGTGTTTTAGCGCTGTTTTGCACCGTCTTTTCTGTTTTTGTATCATTTCTAACACGTAAAACATTTTTTTAAAGAGCAGATCCAGCTCGGGCAGCAAAATTCTAACATTTATCATATTTTGCCTGATCAGACCCTAGAAAACCCTCCCTGAGACCCTAGGGAACCACATTTGTATTCTATGGCAGGGTGCAAACTCCTGGGGGTGTGAGATTTATTTATGGGAGCGTGGCGGTTACAAATGCCCCGCGCTTTCCCCCAAAGCATTTAAAATGAATGCCGGGGAGCGCGCGAGGCCCCTGTAACTTACTTACCTTGACTTTGAGCGACACGTTGCCATGACAACACGCGTCCAATGCTTCTGCAGCGTTATTTGCCACCACTTCCTAGGTAAGGGGGGGGGGGGGTGTGAGCACTGGGGCTGAGTAGGTGGGGAGCGCAGCGCAGAAAGTTTGTGCACCCCTGCTCTATGGAATTGATTATACAGTCATTTAAGTTTATATTCATGTCTGTTATTTCAGCATTTAACGTATGTGATGCGTTTATATTGGCCAACAGCCAATATGTGGCTAATAGATCTATTGGCCATTACTATTGGGTTAGGGGGTCAGGCTTGGGGTGGCCCGTGTTGGGGGTAGAAGCCCCGGGAAGTGTCAATGACACACCCAATAAGACACTAGTTAATGGAAATAGATGGGAGTTCAAAGATTGATAAGCTTTAGAAATCTCATAAGTATCTGCAGAGATTTGTGAGGTTTTCTTAGGATCTTTAACTAATATAAAAGGGTGATGGAGACCCGGTACAATATCCCTCATTGTAGAGTCCCACCTATTCCCGAGCCACCTATTCCTGAGCCACAGAATGCAGTGACAGTCACCATGGTGTTGATCATGTTTACAAAAAATGCATCTTTAGAATGTTCCGTGGCTGGAACTTCACTGCATTTCAAACACTAACATTTCAGGGATGCAAACTTTGACGTCTCATAGCTGGTGCCTCCTTCTTCTGCGATAAGGAGCTGCCTCTGTTACAAAACTGCTTTAAGACCACTTTGGCACTGCGTGGGTTAGCGCGCACCAAGCCATCGCTCAGTGTCTGGAAATGGCGACGGGCTGTTTTGCCAGATTTAAGTGTCCGTCTCTGCAGGCATGCTGGAGGTCCATACGCGGAAGACGCCAGCAGGAGTGCAGGCCGAGTCCCATTGTGTTAATGTATGTATGTATGTATGTATGTTTGTATATATGTATGTATGTCTTTATTTATATAGCACCATTAATATACATAGCGCTTCAAAGTGGTAATACACGTGACAATCATATAAATAACAAATACCAATAACAGATCATGGGAATAAGTGCTTCAGACATAATAATTAACATTTAGGAAGAGGAATCCCTGCTCCCAAGAGCTTACAAACTAATTGGTAGGTAGGAAGAACGTACAGACAGTAGGAGGGCGTTCTGGTAAGTGTGTCTGCAGGGGGCCAAGCTTTATGTATCAGGTGTATCGTATTAGCTATGGAGCTACTCATATGCTTCGTTAAGCAGGTGTGTTTTAAGGTGGGTCTTTGCTCTCTATGCTAACTTCAAGGTCAATAATACACAAGTTAAAAAGCAGGGGTCCCAGCACCGATCACAGAGGTACAGTACTCCACTCACGACTTTACCCAACCTGAAAATGTTCCATTTATGACAACTCTCTGTTGTCTATCATTCAACCACTTTTCAATCCAGGTTCAAATATTTTTTACAGAATCCAATTTGCTTTATTTTGTACATTAATCTTGTGTGGAACCATATCAAAAGCCTTTGCAAAATCTAAGTAGACCACAACGATTTAGTATTTTCTATATATACTTTTTTGTGTCATTTTTAATCCCCAATATAATAATGGTTGGACGGTAATGTTAAAATAAGATCTGTCTTACCAGGTACAGGGAGATGGAGGAGGAGAAAAGGGAGATAGAGAAGAGGAAGCAGGAAGCCCTGGAACAGGAGAACAGCGTGCAGGTGGCTACCCAGGTATACAACGCAGATGAGGAACGAAGTGCAGAAAGGAAGGAGGGAGAGAGAGCGGTAGTGCTGACAAGTGTTGGAAAGACGGTTGGCGATGAGGAAACCCCTGGGCAGGAAATACAGAGAGACGTTAACACATCTTTTAAGCACAGCATGGGAATCAGATGCAAAGCCAGAAAAAACCCTCACAGACTAGCTGTGTTAACAGCGAGCATTAGCTTATAAGGATTCCATTTACAAATGGACATCAGGCAAAAGGTGACACGGTATGCTCATTTGCATGTCATTCTCCAGAATCCTTTGCAGCAGTGGCATGCAAATGAGCACACACTGACACCTTTTGCTTCAAATCCATTTTGACGTGGACCCTAGAAGCTTATGCTGCATTGCACAGCTTTTCAGCACAGCCTGGGTTAAGATGCATAGCCAGTAAACCTACCTACAGACAGCTGTTTCGACCTTTAGGGTCTCAATGTGAGGCTGGTTATACTGGCTTTGCAATTTGAAGCTTGGATAGGTGTCCACCACATTTAGTTAAGTTATGGTGGGTAAAAAAAAGTGACAAAAAACCCTCCAAAGCAAAGCATATAGCAAATGGAAATATTACTGTGTGCTCATTTGCATGTCTTAGACAGGTCTGCACCCTGCCTTTCACCATTATCACCCAGCACACAGTGCTTCCACTGCAGTAAGGGATTCTGGGAAATGACATGCAAATGAGCACACAGTATATACATATACAGACAGACGCTTACTTACTTTGGGCCTTCCACTCTGTGACGTCAGCGTGCCGGAAGTTGCAGCGCACACTTCCGGTGCACGCCGGCATCAGAGAGACCCAGCGTGGGACAGTGCAGGAGGCATGCCAGCAGCTGGGGAGATGCCCGGGGGCAACAAGAAGCCCGACTAGCGCCGACCGTGCTCTCCCGCAGTTACCGGCAACCCAGGACAGGAGGAGAGCCGCATGTAGGTGCTGAAAGAGCCGCAGGTTGCCGACCCCTGCCCTAAGCGGAGCTGCTCATGGCTGTTTTTGCACGAGCTGCAGGTTTGGTGCATTGTCCGTTATAATAGGAGCGTGCATGTCGCAGCATGATTCTGCAGGGATCGCTCGGCTCTGCATGCAGCAGGTATCGGCAGCTCTCACTTCTGCATGATTTGGCTCTCACCGCACCGATCAATTCCTGAAATCAGTTTTCAGCGTCATCTCCATCTTTCATTGTCATGCATTGCCCGAGGGAACATTGTTCGGGGAGAATGTAGAACAATGGCGCAGGGATTGCAAGAGTTGCTTTTGTATGGGATTCATAGCGGAGAGAAGCATGATTTTAAACCCGCTGTTCATAGAGAGAGAGAGAGAGAGAGAGATGTACAGGGGGTCCTCTGTTATCCTTCGGAAACCGTTCCGCAAAACGTCTGCTTGCCAATCCAATGTTAATCCGCGGGGGTCGAATAATCCGTTCCGACATTGTATAATGCGTTCTGCGGAATGCATTATGACGCGACGGATAATGAAGCGACGGATAGCGAGCACCTGTATATCCTTTTAATGCCCTGCTTTGCCCCCCTTGCAGAGTAAAAGCCCTGACTGCATTGAGCTGAGAGCTGTGGAGGAGGAGAAGCAGCAGTCGGATCTGGAGGCCACCACTGAAGAGAGAGAGAGCGAGAGAGAGAGCGAGAGAGAGAGAGAGAGCGAGAGCGAGAGAGAGAGCAAGAGAGAGAGGGAGAGAGATGGCGAGGGAGATGGCGAGGGAGATGGCGAGGGAGATGGCGAAGAAGATGGCGAGGGAGATGGCGAGAGAGATAGAGAGAGAGAGAGCAAGAGAGATGGCGAGGGAGATGGCGAGGGAGATGGCGAGGGAGATGGCGAGGGAGATGGCGAGAGAGATGGCGAGAGAGATAGAGAGAGAGATAGAGAGAGAGATAGAGAGAGAGATAGAGAGAGAGAGATAGCGAGAAATCGAGCGAGAGATAGAGCGAGAGATAGAACGAGAGATAGAGCGAGAGATAGAGAGAGAGATAGAGAGAGAGATCGAGAGATAGAACGAGAGATAGAGAGAGAGAGAGAGATAGAACGAGAGATAGAGCGAGAGATAGAGCGAGAGATAGAGCGAGAGATAGAGAGAGAGATAGAGAGAGAGATAGAGAGAGAGATAGAGAGAGAGATTGAGCGAGAGATTGAGCGAGAGATTGAGCGAGAGATTGAGAGAGAGAGAGAGATAGAGAGAGAGATAGAGAGAGAGATAGAGAGAGAGAGAGAGATTGAGCGAGAGATAGAGCGAGAGAGAGAGAGAGATAGAGTGAGAGATGGAGTGAGAGATGGAGAGATAGAGCGAGAGATAGAGATAGTTATAGAGAGATACAGATAGAGATGCGGATAGATAGAGATACAGATAGAGATACAGATACAGATAGATAGATAGATAGATAGATTTAGATAGATAGATAGATTTAGATAGATAGATAGATTTAGATAGATAGATAGACACACACACGTATGTATACGATAAAGCAGGTTTTTATTATATCCAGGAACGCTCCTGCTCCGGTCACATGGTTTCCCGGCTCACACTGGTATCTGCTGTGCAATGGTTTCCTGCTGCTTCCACGCTGGCTGAATACAGACTTCTGATGCTGCCACCGCCAGAGGACCTCTGCTGCTGTTCCTAGATGTTGCTGCAGTCTTCCTCCACCCTGCAGGTAAGTGCCATCCAGGTAACCGGGTACCCGGCCGGGTAGAACAATTGATTTTGCCCGGGTACCCGTTACCCGCTTAAAAAAAAAAAGTATGACCCGGTACAACACTAGAATATACATATTTACACATTTTCGGAAGGATCATAAACTTGCGCGATTATAGTACCCCCGAGTCGCCTGTCGCCGCTATCGCCGCCTATCGCAGCCCTAAAAAGGCGATCTTCTCCCCAATCCAATACGCCTCAAAATTTTGGCTGATTGGTGGGGAGATGCGTCAATGAGCTGCGATAAGTGTGGACTTACAAAAAATCAGGCCCTTTTCTGCCTGGGATTGATGCCGGGGGTCTCCGGAGCTGATAGATATTAATACCAGCACCGGACCCCCCCGGCATGCATTCGATGCAGGAAAAATGCATTTACAGCAACTTCATTACCTTAGCGGCTAACCACTAAGGCAATGAATGGGTTAAACACCCGTGCCAGGCTTACTGTGGCTAGCGAGGGTGGGTGAAGGGAGAATTTGGCCCTTAGTGGCTGTTTAGGCCTTGCAGGGGGGGGGGGGTTCCGGGGGGACTTAACCCCTTCATTACCTTAGCGGTTAATACTGCTAAGGTAATAAAGGGGTTAACCCAACCGCTACCCACCCGCAAGGTCTAGACACCCATCCTTAGGGCTTAAACCCCC
>NC_134485.1:84802812-84815312 GCF_040206685.1 Ascaphus truei
GTTATTTAGTGACTTTATTTAGTGACTGGGTGGGTGGGTTATTTAGTGAGTGAGTGAGTGGGTGGGTTATTTAGTGACTTTGTTATTTAGTGACTGGGTTGGTGGGTTATTTAGTGACTGGGTGAGTGGGTTATTTAGTGACTGAGTGGGTGGGTTATTTAGTGACTGGGTGGGTGTGTGGGTTATTTAGTGACTTTTATTTAGTGACATTTATTTAATGACTGGGGTTTATTTAGTGACTTTTGGTTATTTAGTGACTGGGTGGGTGGGTGTGTTATTTAGTGACTGGGTGGGTGTGTGGGTTACTTAGTGACTGGGTGGGTGGGTTATTTAGTGACCTTTATTTAGTGACTGGGTGGGTGGGTGATTTAGTGACTTTATTTAGTGACTGGGTGGGTGGGTTATTTAGTGACTGGGTGGGTGTGTGGGTTATTTAGCGACTGTGTGGGTGTGTGGGTTTATTTAGTGAGAGGGTGGGTTGGTGGGTTATTTAGTGACTGGGTTTCTATTGTGACTGGGTGGGTGGGTGGGTGGGTGATTTATTTAGTGACTGGGTGGGTGGGTGTGTTATTTAGTGACTTGGGTTGTGTTATTTAGTGAGTGGGTGGGTGGGTGTGTTATTTATTGACTGGGTGGGTGGGTGTGTTATTTAGTGACTGGGTGTGTTATTTAGTGACTTATTTAGTGACTGGGTGGGTGGGTTATTTAGTGACTTTATTTAGTGACTGGGTGGGTTATTTTGTGACCTTTATTTAGTGACATTTATTTAGTGACTGGGTGGGTGGGTTATTTAGTGACTTTATTTAGTGACTGGGTGGGTGTGTGGGTTATTTAGTGACTGGGTGGCTTTAGTGACTGGGTGGGTGGGTGATTTATTTAGTGACTGGGTAGGTGGGTTGGTGTGTTATTTATTGACTGGGTGGGTGGGTGTGTTATTTAGTGACTGGGTGGGTTATTTAGTGACTTATTTAGTGACTGGGTGGGTGGATTATTTAGTGACTTTATTTAGTGACTGGGTGGGTTATTTAGTGACCTTTATTTAGTGACTGGGTGGGTGGGTGGGTTATTTAGTGACTGGGTGGGTTATTTAGTGACTTTATTTAGTGACTGGGTGGGTGGGTGGGTTTATTTAGTGAGTGGGTGGGTGGGTTATTTAGTGACTGGGTTTCTTTAGTGACTGGGTGGGTGGGTGATTTATTTAGTGACTGGGTGGGTGGGTTGGTGTGTTATTTATTGACTGGGTGGGTGGGTGTGTTATTTAGTGACTGGGTAGGTTATTTAGTGACTTTTATTTAGTGACTGGGTGGGTGGGTTATTTAGTGACTGGGTGGGTGGCTGGGTTATTTAGTGACTGGGTGGGTGGGTTATTTATTGACTGGGTGGGTTATTTATTGCCTGGGTAGGTAGCTGGGTTATTTAGTGACCATTATTTAGTGGGTGGGTGGGTTATTTAGTGTGAGTGGGTGGGTTTATTTAGTGACTGGGTGGGTGGGTTATTTAGTGACCGGGTTTATTTAGTGAGTGGGTGAGTGGGTTATTTAGTGAGTGGGTGGGTGGGTTATTTAGTGAGTGGGTGGGTGAGTGATTTATTTAGTGACTTATTTAGTGACATGTCATTTAGTGACTTTATTTAGTGACTTTATTTAGTGACTGGGTGGGTGGGTGTGTTATTTAGTGACTTTTATTTAGTGACTGGGTGGGTGGGTTATTTAGTGACTGGGTGGGTGGGTTATTTAGTGACTGGGTGGGTTGGTTATTTAGTGACTGGGTGGGTGGGTTATTTAGTGACTGGGTGGGTGGGTTATTTAGTGACTGGGTGGGTGGGTTATTTAGTGACTGGGTGGGTGGGTTATTTAGTGACTGGGTGGGTTATTTAGTGACTGGGTGGGTTGGTTATTTATTGACTGGGTGGGTGGGTTATTTAGTGACTGGGTTGGTGGGTTATTTAGTGACTGGGTGGGTGGGTTATTTAGTGACTGGGTGGGTTATTTAGTGACTGGGTGGATGGGTTATTTAGTGACTGGGTGGGTGGGTTATTTAGTGACTGGGTGGGTTATTTAGTGACTGGGTGGGTGGGTTATTTAGTGACCATTATTTAGTGGGTGGGTGGGTTATTTAGTGTGAGTGGGTGGGTTTATTTAGTGACTGGGTGGGTGGGTTATTTAGTGACCGGGTTTATTTAGTGAGTGGGTGAGTGGGTTATTTAGTGAGTGGGTGGGTGGGTTATTTAGTGAGTGGGTGGGTGAGTGATTTATTTAGTGACTTATTTAGTGACATGTCATTTAGTGACTTTATTTAGTGACTTTATTTAGTGACTGGGTGGATGGGTGTGTTATTTAGTGACTTTTATTTAGTGACTGGATGGGTGGGTTATTTAGTGACTGGGTGGGTGGGTTATTTAGTGACTGGGTGGGTTGGTTATTTAGTGACTGGGTGGGTGGGTTATTTAGTGACTGGGTGGGTGGGTTATTTAGTGACTGGGTGGGTGGGTGGGTTATTTAGTGACTGGGTGGGTGGGTTATTTAGTGACTGGGTGGGTTATTTAGTGACTGGGTGGGTTGGTTATTTATTGACTGGGTGGGTGGGTTATTTAGTGACTGGGTTGGTGGGTTATTTAGTGACTGGGTGGGTGGGTTATTTAGTGACTGGGTGGGTTATTTAGTGACTGGGTGGATGGGTTATTTAGTGACTGGGTGGGTGGGTTATTTAGTGACTGGGTGGGTTATTTAGTGACTGGGTGGGTGGGTTATTTAGTGACCATTATTTAGTGGGTGGGTGGGTTATTTAGTGTGAGTGGGTGGGTTTATTTAGTGACTGGGTGGGTGGGTTATTTAGTGACCGGGTTTATTTAGTGAGTGGGTGAGTGGGTTATTTAGTGAGTGGGTGGGTGGGTTATTTAGTGAGTGGGTGGGTGGGTGGGTGGGTTATTTAGTGACTGGATGGGTGTGTGTGTTATTTAGTGACTGGGTGGGTGGGTTATTTAGTGACATCTCCCACTATCCCCTGCCCCCCGCAGCCCCCATACCTCAGGCGGAGGCCTTAAGATAGAGGGCGGGCAGGCCTGCTTTTCCCCCCTGCATCTTACCCCCCCGCGGCGGCATGAAGCTAGTTTCAGGCCGGCATCACATCCACACCCCCCCCACATGCGGCGGCTTTGGGGGCATGAAGATAGCGGGCGGCACGCCATTCCCTCCAACCCCCCCCCCCCCCATACCTCACGTGGCGGCTTGAAGATAGCAGGCGGCACGCCATTCCCTCCAACCCCCCTCCCCCATACCTCACGTGGCGGCTTGAAGATAGCGGGCGGCACGCCATTCCCTCCCCCCCCCATACCTCACGTGGCGGCTTGAAGATAGCGGGCGGCACGCCATTCCCTCCCCCCCATACCTCACGCGGCGGCCGTAGTGGAATATTTGGGGAGGTGGGTGGGAGTCACGTGGTGAGGTGTCCCCGGCGCCACTGCCCTGCTCCTCCCGCTGGCAGGTCCCGCAGTGCGTGGCCAAGCAGGTTTGCAGGCTGTGAGGAGGGTGGAAGAAGGCGGTAGGGCTGCTGCGTCGCCCCTGAGGGTTGTGAGGTGATGGGAGCGGCGGCGGCGCTAAACCCCCCACCCGCGCGGCCAAGCAGGGCGCCGCGAGGGGAGGTGAGTTGCGGGTGAGGGGGGGTGATGATGGAGGGGGGGGAGGTGAGGTTTGGGTGAGGGGGGGGCTGGCCTCGGGGGTGAGGAAGATGTGTGTGTGTGTGTGTGTGTGTGTCTCCGTCTCTCCTTTGGCCCGTCACTCAGCCTCAGGCCAATGAGAGGTGTGCGGGGGCGGGCGGGCCAAGGGAGCAATCTCATTGGCCTGGCCCAAGGTCCAATGGGATTGCCGCTAGGGACACAGGGAGGGACACAGGGAGACACATATAGACACGGACACATATGACGCTTTCAGAAATATATAGTAAGATATATATATATATATATATATATATATATATGTTAAACATGAAGAAGGGAAAAGAAGGGTCATAAAGGTGCACTGAAACAGTATATGATGGAAAAATGGAAAAAATGGACTTTATTGGCAATGAGTATTAAAAAAACACACAAGACAGACCCATACAAATCTCATAATAAATTGCTGTGTGATACAATGATGGAAAATTATACACCAAAAAGGTACATGAAATCTGGTAGGAACCAAAACAAAAAAGTACAGATATACCATAACAAAACCAGGGGAAAGAAAATTCCCCCAGTGTTGTAACTAAGATCGGCCGATCTATAGCAAAAAACTCAAATAATTAGAGAATTGGTAAACCAAACCAGAACACAGAAAAAAATATATATAAATAAATAAGGTGTAACACACAGCTAGAGGATAATAATGTTGTGACCCTATGATGTGCTGCAAACAGACTGTAAAAGCTGTTGCCAAAACTATGCTGCACACATGAAATAATCAGCAAGAGAATGGAGTCCAAATAGTGCACTGGTAGCACTCATCTTAAGTCCCCAGAGGTAAGAGCTCAATAATAATGAGCAAAGGTAATGCTGGAGCAGTCCAGGGACAGAGAGCGCTTGCAGATAGGTATTGAACAAGGCAGTGAGGAAGTCCCAACATGCAGACCAGCGTCCCACGCTCAGGCACCAGCGACGTCACAAACGAAAATCTTGGGCAATCAGATGCAGCACACGGGTCAGGAAGAGGTGGGGGTACTGTCACAGCTCTGCTCCATTTACTGCCGTTTCACCTAAAGGGCTTCTTCCGGGAGCGTACAATGTCAGGATTCAGACGCACTCTTTAAAGGGCTTCGTTTTCGCGCCAAAAGTTCACTCGCGGCAATCAGCCAATAGGAATTGCTGAAAAATGGAGCAGAGCTGTGACAGTACCCCCACCTCCTCCTGACCCGTGTGCCGCATCTGATTGCCCAAGATTTTCATTTGTGACGTCGCTGGTGCCTGAGCGTGGGACGCTGGTCTGTATGTTGGGACTTCCTCACTGCCTTGTTCAATACCTATCTGCAAGCGCTCTCTGTCCCTAGTCTGCTCCAGCATTACCTTTGCTCATTATTATTGAGCTCTTACCTCTGGGGACTTAAGATGAGTGCTACCAGTGCACTATTTGGACTCCATTCTCTTGCTGATTATTTCATGTGTGCAGCATAGTTTTGGCATCAGCTTTTACAGTCTGTTTGCAGCACATCATAGGGTCACAACATTATTATCCTCTAGCTGTGTGTTACACCTTATTTATTTATATATATATTTTTCTGTGTTCTGGTTTGGTTTACCAATTCTCTAATTATTTGAGTTTTTTGCTACAGATCGGCCGATCTTAGTTACAACACTGGGGGAATTTTCTTTCCCCTGGTTTTGTTATGGTATATCTGTACTTTTTTGTTTTGGTTCCTACCAGATTTCATGTGCCTTTTTGGTGTATAATTTTCCATCATTGTATCACACAGCAATTTATTATGAGATTTGTGTGGGTCTGTCTTGTGTGTTTTTTTTAATACTCATTGCCAATAAAGTCCATTTTTTCCATTTTTCCATCATATACTGTTTGAGTGCACCTCCCCCTGGAGCTCCATACAGCATCTGCCACACGTGGGGACGCCAGAGAGTGAGCTCCGGTCGCCATCTTGGATCCACAGAAAGTGCTTCAAGTCCTGCTGCTTTCAAACATCCTGCATCCTGTGAGTAGGGCAACGATTTTGCCCCCCCGGATTAGTGTGTGAAACTATCCAGAATCCTGCATTAGTTGTTAATAAATAGCTTTTTTATTAATTTCTGTCTGGCTAGTTGTTGTTGTGAGTCTGTCTTGTTTGTTTTATGTTGTCAGTGTTATATGTTTTTATGTCCTCATTCTGACATACTGCACTATAATTCTCTCTTTATTTTTTCACATATCACGTCACGTTTTGGAGGAAATCTGCACTTTGCTCATCACCATCACTAAAGGACTTGATTTGGACTTTACACGTCACGGTTTGAACTGGCGCCGGCTTATCCTTTTTCTTTGCTTAGTTACTGACTGTACAGTCAGTTTTTGTCTGGCTGCCATTATAATATTATTGTGTGTTTTAGCGCTGTTTTGCACCGTCTTTTCTGTTTTTGTATCATTTCTAACACGTAAAACATTTTTTTAAAGAGCAGATCCAGCTCGGGCAGCAAAATTCTAACATTTATCATATTTTGCCTGATCAGACCCTAGAAAACCCTCCCTGAGACCCTAGGGAACCACATTTGTATTCTATGGCAGGGTGCAAACTCCTGGGGGTGTGAGATTTATTTATGGGAGCGTGGCGGTTACAAATGCCCCGCGCTTTCCCCCAAAGTATTTAAAATGAATGCCGGGGAGCGCGCGAGGCCCCTGTAACTTACTTACCTTGACTTTGAGCGACACGTCGCCATGGCAACACAGCGTCCAATGACGCCGTGGGGTCATGTGACGCGACGATCCCAGCGGCAACATTTGACGCTACGTTGCCATGACAACACGCGTCCAATGCTTCTGCAGCGTTATTTGCCACCACTTCCTAGGTAAGGGGGGGGGGGGTGTGAGCACTGGGGCTGAGTAGGTGGGGAGCGCAGCGCAGAAAGTTTGTGCACCCCTGCTCTATGGAATTGATTATACAGTCATTTAAGTTTATATTCATGTCTGTTATTTCAGCATTTAACGTATGTGATGCGTTTATATTGGCCAACAGCCAATATGTGGCTAATAGATCTATTGGCCATTACTATTGGGGGAGGGGGTCAGGCTTGGGGTGGCCCGTGTTGGGGGTAGAAGCCCCGGGAAGTGTCAATGACACACCCAATAAGACACTAGTTAATGGAAATAGATGGGAGTTCAAAGATTGATAAGCTTTAGAAATCTCATAAGTATCTGCAGAGATTTGTGAGGTTTTCTTAGGATCTTTAACTAATATAAAAGGGTGATGGAGACCCGGTACAATATCCCTCATTGTAGAGTCCCACCTATTCCCGAGCCACCTATTCCTGAGCCACAGAATGCAGTGACAGTCACCATGGTGTTGATCATGTTTACAAAAAATGCATCTTTAGAATGTTCCGTGGCTGGAACTTCACTGCATTTCAAACACTAACATTTCAGGGATGCAAACTTTGACGTCTCATAGCTGGTGCCTCCTTCTTCTGCGATAAGGAGCTGCCTCTGTTACAAAACTGCTTTAAGACCACTTTGGCACTGCGTGGGTTAGCGCGCACCAAGCCATCGCTCAGTGTCTGGAAATGGCGACGGGCTGTTTTGCCAGATTTAAGTGTCCGTCTCTGCAGGCATGCTGGAGGTCCATACGCGGAAGACGCCAGCAGGAGTGCAGGCCGAGTCCCATTGTGTTAATGTATGTATGTATGTATGTATGTTTGTATATATGTATGTATGTCTTTATTTATATAGCACCATTAATATACATAGCGCTTCAAAGTGGTAATACACGTGACAATCATATAAATAACAAATACCAATAACAGATCATGGGAATAAGTGCTTCAGACATAATAATTAACATTTAGGAAGAGGAATCCCTGCTCCCAAGAGCTTACAATCTAATTGGTAGGTAGGAAGAACGTACAGACAGTAGGAGGGCGTTCTGGTAAGTGTGTCTGCAGGGGGCCAAGCTTTATGTATCAGGTGTATCGTATTAGCTATGGAGCTACTCATATGCTTCGTTAAGCAGGTGTGTTTTAAGGTGGGTCTTTGCTCTCTATGCTAACTTCAAGGTCAATAATACACAAGTTAAAAAGCAGGGGTCCCAGCACCGATCACAGAGGTACAGTACTCCACTCACGACTTTACCCAACCTGAAAATGTTCCATTTATGACAACTCTCTGTTGTCTATCATTCAACCACTTTTCAATCCAGGTTCAAATATTTTTTACAGAATCCAATTTGCTTTATTTTGTACATTAATCTTGTGTGGAACCATATCAAAAGCCTTTGCAAAATCTAAGTAGACCACAACGATTTAGTATTCTCTATATATACTTTTTTGTGTCATTTTTAATCCCCAATATAATAATGGTTGGACGGTAATGTTAAAATAATATCTGTCTTACCAGGTACAGGGAGATGGAGGAGGAGAAAAGGGAGATAGAGAAGAGGAAGCAGGAAGCCCTGGAACAGGAGAACAGCGTGCAGGTGGCTACCCAGGTATACAACGCAGATGAGGAACGAAGTGCAGAAAGGAAGGAGGGAGAGAGAGCGGTAGTGCTGACAAGTGTTGGAAAGACGGTTGGCGATGAGGAAACCCCTGGGCAGGAAATACAGAGAGACGTTAACACATCTTTTAAGCACAGCATGGGAATCAGATGCAAAGCCAGAAAAAACCCTCACAGACTAGCTGTGTTAACAGCGAGCATTAGCTTATAAGGATTCCATTTACAAATGGACATCAGGCAAAAGGTGACACGGTATGCTCATTTGCATGTCATTCCCCAGAATCCTTTGCAGCAGTGGCATGCAAATGAGCACACACTGACACCTTTTGCTTCAAATCCATTTTGACGTGGACCCTAGAAGCTTATGCTGCATTGCACAGCTTTTCAGCACAGCCTGGGTTAAGATGCATAGCCAGTAAACCTACCTACAGACAGCTGTTTCGACCTTTTGGGTCTCAATGTGAGGCTGGTTATACTGGCTTTGCAATTTGAAGCTTGGATAGGTGTCCACCACATTTAGTTAAGTCATGATGGGTAAAAAAAAGTGACAAAAAACCCTCCAAAGCAAAGCATATAGCAAATGGAAATATTACTGTGTGCTCATTTGCATGTCTTAGACAGGTCTGCACCCTGCCTTTCACCATTATCACCCAGCACACAGTGCTTCCACTGCAGTAAGGGATTCTGGGAAATGACATGCAAATGAGCACACAGTATATACATATACAGACAGACGCTTACTTACTTTGGGCCTTCCACTCTGTGACGTCAGCGTGCCGGAAGTTGCAGCGCACACTTCCGGTGCACGCCGGCATCAGAGAGACCCAGCGTGGGACAGTGCAGGAGGCATGCCAGCAGCTGGGGAGATGCCCGGGGGCAACAAGAAGCCCGACTAGCGCCGACCGTGCTCTCCCGCAGTTACCGGCAACCCAGGACAGGAGGAGAGCCGCATGTAGGTGCTGAAAGAGCCGCAGGTTGCCGACCCCTGCCCTAAGCGGAGCTGCTCATGGCTGTTTTTGCATGAGCTGCAGGATTGGTGCATTGTCCGTTATAATAGGAGCGTGCATGTCGCAGCATGATTCTGCAGGGATCGCTCGGCTCTGCATGCAGCAGGTATCGGCAGCTCTCACTTCTGCATGATTTGGCTCTCACCGCACCGATCAATTCCTGAAATCACTTTTCAGCGTCATCTCCATCTTTCATTGTCACGCTTTGCCCGAGGGAACGTTGTTCGGGGAGAATGTAGAACAATGGCGCAGGGATTGCAAGAGTTGCTTTTGTATGGGATTCATAGCGGAGAGAAGCATGATTTTAAACCCGCTGTTCATAGAGAGAGAGAGAGAGAGATGTACAGGGGGTCCTCTGTTATCCTTCGGAAACCGTTCCGCAAAACGTCTGCTTGCCAATCCAATGTTAATCCGCGGGGGTCGAATAATCCGTTCCGACATTGTATAATGCGTTCTGCGGAATGCATTATGACGCGACGGATAATGAAGCGACGGATAGCGAGCACCTGTATATCCTTTTAATGCCCTGCTTTGCCCCCCTTGCAGAGTAAAAGTCCTGACTGCATTGAGCTGAGAGCTGTGGAGGAGGAGAAGCAGCAGTCGGATCTGGAGGCCACCACTGAAGAGAGAGAGAGCGAGAGAGAGAGCGAGAGAGAGAGAGAGAGCGAGAGAGAGAGCAAGAGAGAGAGGGAGAGAGATGGCGAGGGAGATGGCGAGGGAGATGGCGAGGGAGATGGCGAGGGAGATGGCGAAGAAGATGGCGAGGGAGATGGCGAGAGAGAGAGCAAGAGAGATGGCGAGGGAGATGGCGAGGGAGATGGCGAGGGAGATGGCGAGAGAGATGGCGAGAGAGATAGAGAGAGAGATAGAGATAGAGAGAGAGATAGAGAGAGAGAGATAGCGAGAAATCGAGCGAGAGATAGAGCGAGAGATAGAACGAGAGATAGAGCGAGAGATAGAGATAGAGAGAGAGATCGAGAGATAGAACGAGAGATAGAGCGAGAGATAGAGAGAGAGATAGAGAGAGAGATAGAACGAGAGATAGAGCGAGAGATAGAGCGAGAGATAGAGAGAGAGATAGAGAGAGAGATAGAGAGAGAGACAGAGAGAGAGATTGAGCGAGAGATTGAGCGAGAGATCGAGCGAGAGATCGAGCGAGAGATCGAGCGAGAGAGAGAGATAGAGAGAGAGATAGAGAGAGAGATAGAGAGAGAGAGAGAGATTGAGCGAGAGATAGAGCGAGAGATGGAGTGAGAGAGAGAGAGAGATAGAGTGAGAGATGGAGTGAGAGATGGAGTGAGAGATGGAGAGATAGAGCGAGAGATAGAGATAGTTATAGAGAGATACAGATAGAGATGCGGATAGATAGAGATACAGATAGAGATACAGATACAGATAGATAGATGGATAGATAGATTTAGATAGATAGATAGATTTAGATAGATAGATAGATAGATTTAGATAGATAGATAGACACACACACGTATGTATACGATAAAGCAGGTTTTTATTATATCCAGGAACGCTCCTGCTCCGGTCACGTGGTTTCCCGGCTCACACTGGTATCTGCTGTGCAATGGTTTCCTGCTGCTTCCACGCTGGCTGAATACAGACTTCTGATGCTGCCACCGCCAGAGGACCTCTGCTGCTGTTCCTAGATGTTGCTGCAGTCTTCCTCCACCCTGCAGGTAAGTGCCATCCAGGTAACCGGGTACCCGGCCAGGTAGAACAATTGATTTTGCCCGGGTACCCGTTACCCGCTTAAAAAAAAAAGTATGACCCGGTACAACACTAGAATATACATATTTACACATTTTCGGAAGGATCATAAACTTGCGCGATTATAGTACCCCCGAGTCGCCTGTCGCCGCTATCGCCGCCTATCGCAGCCCTAAAAAGGCGATCTTCTCCCCAATCCAATACGCCTCAAAATTTTGGCTGATTGGTGGGGAGATGCGTCGATGAGCTGCGATAAGTGTGGACTTAGAAAAAATCAGGCCCTTTTTCTGCCTGGGATTGATGCCGGGGGTCTCCGGAGCTGATAGCTATTAATACCAGCACCGGACCCTCCCGGCATGCATTCGATGCAGGAAAAATGCATTTACAGCAACTTCATTACCTTAGCGGCTAACCACTAAGGCAATGAATGGGTTAAACACCCGTGCCAGGCTTACTGTGGCTAGCGAGGGTGGGTGAAGGGAGAATTTGGCCCTTAGTGGCTGTTTAGGCCTTGCGGGGGGGGGGGGGGGGTTCCGGGGGGACTTAACCCCTTCATTACCTTAGCGGTTAATACTGCTAAGGTAATAAAGGGGTTAACCCAACCGCTACCCACCCGCAAGGTCTAGACACCCATCCTTAGGGCTTAAACCCCCTTCACCCACCCGGGAGGCCTAAGCAACCACCCAGGACTGACTATACCCACCCTGTACCCATTGAGTAGTATAGTGGTACATCATACCCATATAATAATAATATGGGCATGATAAGACTCTATAGCACTCAATGGGCACCCTAATTACAATACATTAATGCACCAGACACACAATAATAAAACATAACTCAAAAAAACATGCTTCACTAAATAAAAACAGTAGCCAGCTAATCCAATGAATACATGCAATAACAACATCAACAATGAATTAATTAAACCATTAACCAATCAAAACCATTCATTCCTAAAACAACTCGGAATTATTTTAAACAGTAACCAATCAAACCAATTAATTACTAAACCAACTCAAAATTAATAGTCACATTAACCAATCAAACCAATTAAATTCTACAACATTAATGAATTAATTGAAACATTAAACTGCAAAGAAATAAATTCAAACAATATCTGAAAAAAACATTAAACGCATTAGCTAACATAATACAACATTAAGTAAAAACGAACAACAATCGTAAACATTTGATTTCCATCAAGCAGGAAAAAAACAAACAATGACATCCACATAATAAACTGTAATTAAAAAAAACAACAGCAATACCAAGCCAGAAATGCTCCCCAAATATTGTCATAATAATGTATTAATCTGTACACTAAAGTGGTACAGATTAATATATTATCAGTCAATGTGCCTCCCCCCAAAAATAAAAAAACACATCCAATGAAAAAACCTGTTAAAAAAGACATTTACAAACATTCAATATATTACTTACCATTAGAAGCACTGGCCCTCCGACTCCCGGGGAAACAGGAAGCTCACGTACCTTGAAGGCCTCCAACAGCATCCAATGCCATCCGCCATGAAGATCCGGATCAGGTACCCAAATCTTCTTTTTTCTTTCTTTAATCACCTTCTTCTATCTTCATCTGTCACCATTTCTT
>NC_134485.1:84817812-84887812 GCF_040206685.1 Ascaphus truei
AGAATTTATGCTAAAGAAAAAGGATCCTATGATAACTTTCTCATTGCCAGATGTGTTGTGGTGCTTATACTGACTCCGAGGAGACTGCACATGCGCATTGGGGAGCGCTATGAATTCTCTTGTCTTGCAGGGCGGCGTCGCGGCTACCAGGAACTAGTCACCATTGCTACCAGGGATGCAAATTCCCTACATGTGGACTGATATACAGTAGCGACATCCTTTATTCTTACAAATGCCGGCGGCATGCCGGGATCTACTCCGGCTGGCGCCAGTCTAGACCGCGCGCCGCCGCGTTTCCTCCACGCACCCCCCCTCCACTTCGGGCGCATTTTAGCCCCCCTTCCCGACCCCTGCTCCTGCTCTGCCCCTCTGCTTCCCCGCACCCCCGCTTACCTCACTTTAAACTCCAGGGGAAGCCGGGGAAGCCGGGCGCGCACGTGACTGTGACGTCACAGTGCGCCGCAACAAGCCGCGTCACCACGCTTCCCGCACGCATCCTGCCGTGCGGGAAATGTAAGAATAAAGGATGTCGCTACTGTAGCTCTGTTTACTTTTCCCGTTCTCGGCTGCTTTTCCTGCCAAGGCTATGACAGCTTTAGTGCGACGGCAGATCATGAGGGGTTGATCATGGGTCATTTTTGCATAACCAATCAGTGTAGCTGATGGTCACTTAGGTGTGGGTTTTAGAGGGTGTATAACGTTTCCAAGGCCAGTAGTCTACAGCACTGCCCTGAGGAAGGTCCCTGTGTGGACCGAAACGTTGGTCTTGTTTGTGCTGCTGTCTACTTTGAATACAGTTTTTTTCATCTACCACTGAGTGCTGTCCTTTGTTTACTCTTGTTGATTTGACTACCGTTTTCTATTTTATCCCTGTGGGACATGCACCACAACTATTGTTTTGTATTTGGAGTGCCAACTGTCTCTCTATATTTATATATATGTATATATATATTAATATATATATATGTATATATATATTAATATATATATATATATATATATCTATAGCTATATATATATATATATATATATATATATATATATATATATATATATATATATATATAGCTATAGATATATATATATATAGATATATATATATATATATACTAGCTGATATACCCGGCGTTGCCCGGGATGTAAATCCGTAATAGGTAGTATTTCTAAATAGGGTAAGAATAGGTTGAGTATTTGGTGGAAAGGTTGTATAATAATGTTGAAAAGAAACATGGAAGAAAATGTAATCCAATGTTGTTTAAAAATGTTTTATTGTAAAGTTATTGTGAGTCGGCGAGTGGCTGGTGAGTGCGGTGTGGCGGTCCCACTACGGTGGGAGGGGGTGTGAGGTGGTGGGTGAAAGGCAGGGGCGGGAGGGTGAAAGGCAGGGGCAGGAGGGGGGAGGAAGGCAGGGGCAAGGGGGGAGGAAGGCAGGGGCAAGGGGGGAGGAAGGCAGGGGCAAGGGGGTGGAGGCAGGGGCAAGGGGGGGAGGCAGGGGCAAGGGGGAGGAAGGCAAGGGAGGGGGGAGGCAGGGCAAGGGGGGGGGGTGAAAGGCAAGGGGTGGATGGGTGGGTTATTTAGTGACTGGGTGGGTTATTTAGTGACTGGGTGGGTTATTTAGTGACTGGGTTGGTGGGTGGGCTATTTAGTGACTTTATTGAGTGACTTTATTTAGTGACAGGGTGGGTGGGTGGTTTATTTAGTGACTGGGTATTATTTAGTGACTGGGTGGGTTATTTAGTGAGTGGGTGGGTGGGTTATTTAGTGACATTTATTTAGTGACTGGGTGGGTGGGTTATTTAGTGAGTGAGTGAGTGGGTGGGTTATTTAGTGACTTTGTTATTTAGTGACTGGGTGGGTGGGTTATTTAGTGACTGGGTGAGTGGGTTATTTAGTGACTGAGTGGGTGGGTTATTTAGTAACTGGGTGGGTGTGTGGGTTATTTAGTGACTTTTATTTAGTGACATTTATTTAATGACTGGGGTTTATTTAGTGACTTTTGGTTATTTAGTGACTGGGTGGGTGGGTGTGTTATTTAGTGACTGGGTGGGTGTGTGGGTTACTTAGTGACTGGGTGGGTGGGTTATTTAGTGACCTTTATTTAGTGACTGGGTGGGTGGGTGATTTAGTGACTTTATTTAGTGACTGGGTGGGTGGGTTATTTAGTGACTGGGTGGGTGTGTGGGTTATTTAGCGACTGTGTGGGTGTGTGGGTTTATTTAGTGAGAGGGTGGGTTGGTGGGTTATTTAGTGACTGGGTTTCTATTGTGACTGGGTGGGTGGGTGGGTGATTTATTTAGTGACTGGGTGGGTGGGTGTGTTATTTAGTGACTTGGGTTGTGTTATTTAGTGAGTGGGTGGGTGGGTGTGTTATTTATTGACTGGGTGGGTGGGTGTGTTATTTAGTGACTGGGTGTGTTATTTAGTGACTTATTTAGTGACTGGGTGGGTGGGTTATTTAGTGACTTTATTTAGTGACTGGGTGGGTTATTTAGTGACCTTTATTTAGTGACATTTATTTAGTGACTGGGTGGGTGGGTTATTTAGTGACTTTATTTAGTGACTGGGTGGGTGTGTGGGTTATTTAGTGACTGGGTGGCTTTAGTGACTGGGTGGGTGGGTGATTTATTTAGTGACTGGGTGGGTGGGTTGGTGTGTTATTTATTGACTGGGTGGGTGGGTGTGTTATTTAGTGACTGGGTGGGTTATTTAGTGACTTATTTAGTGACTGGGTGGGTGGATTATTTAGTGACTTTATTTAGTGACTGGGTGGGTTATTTAGTGACCTTTATTTAGTGACTTTATTTAGTGACTGGGTGGGTGGGTTATTTAGTGACTGGGTGGGTGGGTGGGTTATTTAGTGACTGGGTGGGTGGGTGGGTTTATTTAGTGAGTGGGTGGGTGGGTTATTTAGTGACTGGGTTTCTTTAGTGACTGGGTGGGTGATTTATTTAGTGACTGGGTGGGTGGGTTGGTGTGTTATTTATTGACTGGGTGGGTGGGTGTGTTATTTAGTGACTGGGTAGGTTATTTAGTGACTTTTATTTAGTGACTGGGTGGGTGGGTTATTTAGTGACTGGGTGGGTGGCTGGGTTATTTAGTGACTGGGTGGCTGGGTTATTTAGTGACTGGGTGGGTGGGTTATTTATTGACTGGGTGGGTTATTTATTGCCTGGGTAGGTAGCTGGGTTATTTAGTGACCATTATTTAGTGGGTGGGTGGGTTATTTAGTGTGAGTGGGTGGGTTTATTTAGTGACTGGGTGGGTGGGTTATTTAGTGACCGGGTTTATTTAGTGAGTGGGTGAGTGGGTTATTTAGTGAGTGGGTGGGTGGGTTATTTAGTGAGTGGGTGGGTGAGTGATTTATTTAGTGACTTATTTAGTGACACGTCATTTAGTGACTTTATTTAGTGACACGTCATTTAGTGACTTTATTTAGTGACTTTATTTAGTGACTGGGTGGGTGGGTGTGTTATTTAGTGACTTTTATTTAGTGACTGGGTGGGTGGGTTATTTAGTGACTGGGTGGGTGGGTTATTTAGTGACTGGGTGGGTTGGTTATTTAGTGACTGGGTGGGTGGGTTATTTAGTGACTGGGTGGGTGGGTTATTTAGTGACTGGGTGGGTGGGTTATTTAGTGACTGGGTGGGTGGGTTATTTAGTGACTGGGTGGGTTATTTAGTGACTGGGTGGGTTGGTTATTTATTGACTGGGTGGGTGGGTTATTTAGTGACTGGGTGGGTGGGTTATTTAGTGACTGGGTGGGTGGATTATTTAGTGACTGGGTGGATGGGTTATTTAGTGACTGGGTGGGTGGGTTATTTAGTGACTGGGTGGGTTATTTAGTGACTGGGTGGGTGGGTTATTTAGTGACTGGGTGGGTGGGTGGGTTATTTAGTGACTGGGTGGGTGGGTTATTTAGTGACTGGGTGGGTGGGTGGGTTATTTAGTGACTGGGTGGGTGGGTGGGTTATTTAGTGACATTTATTTAGTGACTTTTATTTAGTGACCTTTTATTTAGTGACTGGGTGGGTGGGTGGGTTATTTAGTGACTGGGTGGGTGGGTGGGTTATTTAGTGACTGGGTGGGTGGGTGGGTTATTTAGTGACTGGGTGGGTGTGTGGGTTATTTAGTGACTGGGTGGGTGGGTTATTTAGTGACTGGGTGGGTGGGTTATTTAGTGACATCTCCCACTATCCCCTGCCCCCCGCAGCCCCCATACCTCAGGCGGAGGCCTTAAGATAGAGGGCGGGCAGGCCTGCATTTCCCCCCTGCATCTTACCCCCCCGCGGCGGCATGAAGCTAGTTTCAGGCCGGCATCACATCCACACCCCCCCCACATGCGGCGGCTTTGGGGGCATGAAGATAGCGGGCGGCACGCCATTCCCTCCAACCCCCCCCCCCCATACCTCACGTGGCGGCTTGAAGATAGCAGGCGGCACGCCATTCCCTCCAACCCCCCTCCCCCATACCTCACGTGGCGGCTTGAAGATAGCGGGCGGCACGCCATTCCCTCCCCCCCCCATACCTCACGTGGCGGCTTGAAGATAGCGGGCGGCACGCCATTCCCTCCCCCCCCCATACCTCACGCGGCGGCCGTAGTGGAATATTTGGGGAGGTGGGTGGGAGTCACGTGGTGAGGTGTCCCCGCCGCCACTGCCCTGCTCCTCCCGCTGGCAGGTCCCGCAGTGCGTGGCCAAGCAGGTTTGCAGGCTGTGAGGAGGGTGGAAGAAGGCGGTAGGGCTGCTGCGTCGCCCCTGAGGGTTGTGAGGTGATGGGAGCGGCGGCGGTGCTAAACCCCCCACCCGCGCGGCCAAGCAGGGCGCCGCGAGGGGAGGTGAGTTGCGGGTGAGGGGGGGTGATGATGGAGGGGGGGGAGGTGAGGTTTGGGTGAGGGGGGGGCTGGCCTCGGGGGTGAGGAAGATGTGTGTGTGTGTGTGTGTGTGTCTCCGTCTCTCCTTTGGCCCGTCACTCAGCCTCAGGCCAATGAGAGGTGTGCGGGGGCGGGCGGGCCAAGGGAGCAATCTCATTGGCCTGGCCCAAGGTCCAATGGGATTGCCGCTAGGGACACAGGGAGGGACACAGGGAGACACATATAGACACGGACACATATGACGCTTTCAGAAATATATAGTAAGATATATATATATATATATATATATATATATATATATATATATATATATGTTAAACATGAAGAAGGGAAAAGAAGGGTCATAAAGGTGCACTGAAACAGTATATGATGGAAAAATGGAAAAAATGGACTTTATTGGCAATGAGTATTAAAAAAACACACAAGACAGACCCATACAAATCTCATAATAAATTGCTGTGTGATACAATGATGGAAAATTATACACCAAAAAGGTACATGAAATCTGGTAGGAACCAAAACAAAAAAGTACAGATATACCATAACAAAACCAGGGGAAAGAAAATTCCCCCAGTGTTGTAACTAAGATCGGCCGATCTATAGCAAAAAACTCAAATAATTAGAGAATTGGTAAACCAAACCAGAACACAGAAAAAAATATATATAAATAAATAAGGTGTAACACACAGCTAGAGGATAATAATGTTGTGACCCTATGATGTGCTGCAAACAGACTGTAAAAGCTGTTGCCAAAACTATGCTGCACACATGAAATAATCAGCAAGAGAATGGAGTCCAAATAGTGCACTGGTAGCACTCATCTTAAGTCCCCAGAGGTAAGAGCTCAATAATAATGAGCAAAGGTAATGCTGGAGCAGTCCAGGGACAGAGAGCGCTTGCAGATAGGTATTGAACAAGGCAGTGAGGAAGTCCCAACATGCAGACCAGCGTCCCACGCTCAGGCACCAGCGACGTCACAAACGAAAATCTTGGGCACTCAGATGCAGCACACGGGTCAGGAAGAGGTGGGGGTACTGTCACAGCTCTGCTCCATTTACGGCCGTTTCACCTAAAGGGCTTCTTCCGGGAGCGTACAATGTCAGGATTCAGACGCACTCTTTAAAGGGCTTCGTTTTCGCGCCAAAAGTTCACTCGCGGCAATCAGCCAATAGGAATTGCTGAAAAATGGAGCAGAGCTGTGACAGTACCCCCACCTCCTCCTGACCCATGTGCCGCATCTGATTGCCCAAGATTTTCGTTTGTGACGTCGCTGGTGCCTGAGCGTGGGACGCTGGTCTGTATGTTGGGACTTCCTCACTGCCTTGTTCAATACCTATCTGCAAGCGCTCTCTGTCCCTAGTCTGCTCCAGCATTACCTTTGCTCATTATTATTGAGCTCTTACCTCTGGGGACTTAAGATGAGTGCTACCAGTGCACTATTTGGACTCCATTCTCTTGCTGATTATTTCATGTGTGCAGCATAGTTTTGGCATCAGCTTTTACAGTCTGTTTGCAGCACATCATAGGGTCACAACATTATTATCCTCTAGCTGTGTGTTACACCTTATTTATTTATATATATATTTTTCTGTGTTCTGGTTTGGTTTACCAATTCTCTAATTATTTGAGTTTTTTGCTACAGATCGGCCGATCTTAGTTACAACACTGGGGGAATTTTCTTTCCCCTGGTTTTGTTATGGTATATCTGTACTTTTTTGTTTTGGTTCCTACCAGATTTCATGTGCCTTTTTGGTGTATAATTTTCCATCATTGTATCACACAGCAATTTATTATGAGATTTGTGTGGGTCTGTCTTGTGTGTTTTTTTTAATACTCATTGCCAATAAAGTCCATTTTTTCCATTTTTCCATCATATACTGTTTGAGTGCACCTCCCCCTGGAGCTCCATACAGCATCTGCCACACGTGGGGACGCCAGAGAGTGAGCTCCGGTCGCCATCTTGGATCCACAGAAAGTGCTTCAAGTCCTGCTGCTTTCAAACATCCTGCATCCTGTGAGTAGGGCAACGATTTTGCCCCCCCGGATTAGTGTGTGAAACTATCCAGAATCCTGCATTAGTTGTTAATAAATAGCTTTTTTATTAATTTCTGTCTGGCTAGTTGTTGTTGTGAGTCTGTCTTGTTTGTTTTATGTTGTCAGTGTTATATGTTTTTATGTCCTCATTCTGACATACTGCACTATAATTCTCTCTTTATTTTTTCACATATCACGTCACGTTTTGGAGGAAATCTGCACTTTGCTCATCACCATCACTAAAGGACTTGATTTGGACTTTACACGTCACGGTTTGAACTGGCGCCGGCTTATCCTTTTTCTTTGCTTAGTTACTGACTGTACAGTCAGTTTTTGTCTGGCTGCCATTATAATATTATTGTGTGTTTTAGCGCTGTTTTGCACCGTCTTTTCTGTTTTTGTATCATTTCTAACACGTAAAACATTTTTTTAAAGAGCAGATCCAGCTCGGGCAGCAAAATTCTAACATTTATCATATTTTGCCTGATCAGACCCTAGAAAACCCTCCCTGAGACCCTAGGGAACCACATTTGTATTCTATGGCAGGGTGCAAACTCCTGGGGGTGTGAGATTTATTTATGGGAGCGTGGCGGTTACAAATGCCCCGCGCTTTCCCCCAAAGTATTTAAAATGAATGCCGGGGAGCGCGCGAGGCCCCTGTAACTTACTTACCTTGACTTTGAGCGACACGTCGCCATGGCAACACAGCGTCCAATGACGCCGTGGGGTCATGTGACGCGACGATCCCAGCGGCAACATTTGACGCTACGTTGCCATGACAACACGCGTCCAATGCTTCTGCAGCGTTATTTGCCACCACTTCCTAGGTAAGGGGGGGGGGGTGTGAGCACTGGGGCTGAGTAGGTGGGGAGCGCAGCGCAGAAAGTTTGTGCACCCCTGCTCTATGGAATTGATTATACAGTCATTTAAGTTTATATTCATGTCTGTTATTTCAGCATTTAACGTATGTGATGCGTTTATATTGGCCAACAGCCAATATGTGGCTAATAGATCTATTGGCCATTACTATTGGGGGAGGGGGTCAGGCTTGGGGTGGCCCGTGTTGGGGGTAGAAGCCCCGGGAAGTGTCAATGACACACCCAATAAGACACTAGTTAATGGAAATAGATGGGAGTTCAAAGATTGATAAGCTTTAGAAATCTCATAAGTATCTGCAGAGATTTGTGAGGTTTTCTTAGGATCTTTAACTAATATAAAAGGGTGATGGAGACCCGGTACAATATCCCTCATTGTAGAGTCCCACCTATTCCCGAGCCACCTATTCCTGAGCCACAGAATGCAGTGACAGTCACCATGGTGTTGATCATGTTTACAAAAAATGCATCTTTAGAATGTTCCGTGGCTGGAACTTCACTGCATTTCAAACACTAACATTTCAGGGATGCAAACTTTGACGTCTCATAGCTGGTGCCTCCTTCTTCTGCGATAAGGAGCTGCCTCTGTTACAAAACTGCTTTAAGACCACTTTGGCACTGCGTGGGTTAGCGCGCACCAAGCCATCGCTCAGTGTCTGGAAATGGCGACGGGCTGTTTTGCCAGATTTAAGTGTCCGTCTCTGCAGGCATGCTGGAGGTCCATACGCGGAAGACGCCAGCAGGAGTGCAGGCCGAGTCCCATTGTGTTAATGTATGTATGTATGTATGTATGTTTGTATATATGTATGTATGTCTTTATTTATATAGCACCATTAATATACATAGCGCTTCAAAGTGGTAATACACGTGACAATCATATAAATAACAAATACCAATAACAGATCATGGGAATAAGTGCTTCAGACATAATAATTAACATTTAGGAAGAGGAATCCCTGCTCCCAAGAGCTTACAATCTAATTGGTAGGTAGGAAGAACGTACAGACAGTAGGAGGGTATTCTGGTAAGTGTGTCTGCAGGGGGCCAAGCTTTATGTATCAGGTGTATCGTATTAGCCATGGAGCTACTCATATGCTTCGTTAAGCAGGTGTGTTTTAAGGTGGGTCTTTGCTCTCTATGCTAACTTCAAGGTCAATAATACACAAGTTAAAAAGCAGGGGAACCAGCACCGATCACAGAGGTACAGTACTCCACTCACGACTTTACCCAACCTGAAAATGTTCCATTTATGACAACTCTCTGTTGTCTATCATTCCACCACTTTTCAATCCAGGTTCAAATATTTTTTACAGAATCCAATTTGCTTTATTTTGTACATTAATCTTGTGTGGAACCATATCAAAAGCCTTTGCAAAATCTAAGTAGACCACAACGATTTAGTATTTTCTATATATACTTTTTTGTGTCATTTTTAATCCCCAATATAATAATGGTTGGACGGTAATGTTAAAATAATATCTGCCTTACCAGGTACAGGGAGATGGGGGAGGAGAAAAGGGAGATAGAGAAGAGGAAGCAGGAAGCCCTGGAACAGGAGAACAGCGTGCAGGTGGCTACCCAGGTATACAACGCAGATGAGGAACGAAGTGCAGAAAGGAAGGAGGGAGAGAGAGCGGTAGTGCTGACAAGTGTTGGAAAGACGGTTGGCGATGAGGAAACCCCTGGGCAGGAAATACAGAGAGACGTTAACACATCTTTTAAGCACAGCATGGGAATCAGATGCAAAGCCAGAAAAAACCCTCATAGACTAGCTGTGTTAACAGCGAGCATTAGCTTATAAGGATTCCATTTACAAATGGACATCAGGCAAAAGGTGACACGGTATGCTCATTTGCATGTCATTCCCCAGAATCCTTTGCAGCAGTGGCATGCAAATGAGCACACACTGACACCTTTTGCTTCAAATCCATTTTGACGTGGACCCTAGAAGCTTATGCTGCATTGCACAGCTTTTCAGCACAGCCTGGGTTAAGATGCATAGCCAGTAAACCTACCTACAGACAGCTGTTTCGACCTTTTGGGTCTCAATGTGAGGCTGGTTATACTGGCTTTGCAATTTGAAGCTTGGATAGGTGTCCACCACATTTAGTTAAGTCATGGTGGGTAAAAAAAAGTGACAAAAAACCCTCCAAAGCAAAGCATATAGCAAATGGAAATATTACTGTATGCTCATTTGCATGTCTTAGACAGGTCTGCACCCTGCCTTTCACCATTATCACCCAGCACACAGTGCTTCCACTGCAGTAAGGGATTCTGGGAAATGACATGCAAATGAGCACACAGTATATACATATACAGACAGACGCTTACTTACTTTGGGCCTTCCACTCTGTGACGTCAGCGTGCCGGAAGTTGCAGCGCACACTTCCGGTGCACGCCGGCATCAGAGAGACCCAGCGTGGGACAGTGCAGGAGGCATGCCTGCAGCTGGGGAGATGCCCGGGGGCAACAAGAAGCCCGACTAGCGCCGACCGTGCTCTCCCGCAGTTACCGGCAACCCAGGACAGGAGGAGAGCCGCATGTAGGTGCTGAAAGAGCCGCAGGTTGCCGACCCCTGCCCTAAGCGGAGCTGCTCATGGCTGTTTTTGCACGAGCTGCAGGTTTGGTGCATTGTCCGTTATAATAGGAGCGTGCATGTCGCAGCATGATTCTGCAGGGATCGCTCGGCTCTGCATGCAGCAGGTATCGGCAGCTCTCACTTCTGCATGATTTGGCTCTCACCGCACCGATCAATTCCTGAAATCAGTTTTCAGCGTCATCTCCATCTTTCATTGTCACGCATTGCCCGAGGGAACGTTGTTCGGGGAGAATGTAGAACAATGGCGCAGGGATTGCAAGAGTTGCTTTTGTATGGGATTCATAGCGGAGAGAAGCATGATTTTAAACCCGCTGTTCATAGAGAGAGAGAGAGAGAGAGAGATGTACAGGGGGTCCTCTGTTATCCTTCGGAAACCGTTCCGCAAAACGTCTGCTTGCCAATCCAATGTTAATCCGCGGGGGTCGAATAATCCGTTCCGACATTGTATAATGCGTTCTGCGGAATGCATTATGACGCGACGGATAATGAAGCGACGGATAGCGAGCACCTGTATATCCTTTTAATGCCCTGCTTTGCCCCCCTTGCAGAGTAAAAGCCCTGACTGCATTGAGCTGAGAGCTGTGGAGGAGGAGAAGCAGCAGTCGGATCTGGAGGCCACCACTGAAGAGAGAGAGAGCGAGAGAGAGAGCGAGAGAGAGAGAGAGAGCGAAAGCGAGAGAGAGAGAGCAAGAGAGAGAGGGAGAGAGATGGCGAGGGAGATGGCGAGGGAGATGGCGAGGGAGATGGCGAAGAAGATGGCGAGGGAGATGGCGAGAGAGATAGAGAGAGAGAGAGCAAGAGAGATGGCGAGGGAGATGGCGAGGGAGATGGCGAGGGAGATGGCGAGAGAGATAGAGAGAGAGATAGAGAGAGAGATAGAGAGAGAGAGATAGCGAGAAATCGAGCGAGAGATAGAGCGAGAGATAGAACGAGAGATAGAGCGAGAGATAGAGAGAGAGATAGAGAGAGAGATCGAGAGATAGAACGAGAGATAGAGCGAGAGATAGAGAGAGAGAGAGAGATAGAACGAGAGATAGAGCGAGAGATAGAGCGAGAGATAGAGCGAGAGATAGAGAGAGAGATAGAGAGAGAGATAGAGAGAGAGATAGAGAGAGAGATTGAGCGAGAGATTGAGCGAGAGATTGAGCGAGAGATTGAGAGAGAGAGAGAGATAGAGAGAGAGATAGAGAGAGAGATAGAGAGAGAGAGAGAGATTGAGCGAGAGATAGAGCGAGAGAGAGAGAGAGATAGAGTGAGAGATGGAGTGAGAGATGGAGAGATAGAGCGAGAGATAGAGATAGTTATAGAGAGATACAGATAGAGATGCGGATAGATAGAGATACAGATAGATAGATAGATAGATAGATAGATTTAGATAGATAGATAGATTTAGATAGATAGATAGATTTAGATAGATAGATAGACACACACACGTATGTATACGATAAAGCAGGTTTTTATTATATCCAGGAACGCTCCTGCTCCGGTCACATGGTTTCCCGGCTCACACTGGTATCTGCTGTGCAATGGTTTCCTGCTGCTTCCACGCTGGCTGAATACAGACTTCTGATGCTGCCACCGCCAGAGGACCTCTGCTGCTGTTCCTAGATGTTGCTGCAGTCTTCCTCCACCCTGCAGGTAAGTGCCATCCAGGTAACCGGGTACCCGGCCGGGTAGAACAATTGATTTTGCCCGGGTACCCGTTACCCGCTTAAAAAAAAAAAGTATGACCCGGTACAACACTAGAATATACATATTTACACATTTTCGGAAGGATCATAAACTTGCGCGATTATAGTACCCCCGAGTCGCCTGTCGCCGCTATCGCCGCCTATCGCAGCCCTAAAAAGGCGATCTTCTCCCCAATCCAATACGCCTCAAAATTTTGGCTGATTGGTGGGGAGATGCGTCGATGAGCTGCGATAAGTGTGGACTTACAAAAAATCAGGCCCTTTTCTGCCTGGGATTGATGCCGGGGGTCTCCGGAGCTGATAGATATTAATACCAGCACCGGACCCCCCCGGCATGCATTCGATGCAGGAAAAATGCATTTACAGCAACTTCATTACCTTAGCGGCTAACCACTAAGGCAATGAATGGGTTAAACACCCGTGCCAGGCTTACTGTGGCTAGCGAGGGTGGGTGAAGGGAGAATTTGGCCCTTAGTGGCTGTTTAGGCCTTGCGGGGGGGGGGGGGTTCCGGGGGGACTTAACCCTTCATTACCTTAGCGGTTAATACTGCTAAGGTAATAAAGGGGTTAACCCAACCGCTACCCACCCGCAAGGTCTAGACACCCATCCTTAGGGCTTAAACCCCCTTCACCCACCCGGGAGGCCTAAGCAACCACCCCGGACTGACTATACCCACCCTGTACCCATTGAGAAGTATAGTGGTACATCATACCCATATAATAATAATATGGGCATGATAAGACTCTATAGCACTCAATGGGCACCCTAATTACAATACATTAATGCACCAGACACACAATAATAAAACATAACTCAAAAAAACATGCTTCACTAAATAAAAACAGTAGCCAGCTAATCCAATGAATACATGCAATAACAACATCAACAATGAATTAATTAAACCATTAACCAATCAAAACCATTCATTCCTAAAACAACTCGGAATTATTTTAAACAGGAACCAATCAAACCAATTAATTACTAAACCAACTCAAAATTAATAGTCACATTAACCAATCAAACCAATTAAATTCTACAACATTAATGAATTAATTGAAACATTAAACTGCAAAGAAATAAATTCAAACAATATCTGAAAAAAACATTAAACGCATTAGCTAACATAATACAACATTAAGTAAAAACGAACAACAATCGTAAACATTTGATTTCCATCAAGCAGGAAAAAAACAAACAATGACATCCACATAATAAACTGTAATTAAAAAAAACAACAGCAATACCAAGCCAGAAATGCCCCCCAAATATTGTCATAATAATGTATTAATCTGTACACTAAAGTGGTACAGATTAATATATTATCCGTCAATGTGCCTCCCCCAAAAAATCAAAAAACACATCCAATGAAAAAACCTGTTAAAAAAGACATTTACAAACATTCAATATATTACTTACCATTAGAAGCGGTGGCCCTCCGACTCCCGGGGAAACAGGAAGCTCACGTACCTTGAAGGCCTCCAACAGCATCCGATGCCATCCGCCATGAAGATCCGGATCAGGTACCCAAATCTTCTTTTTTCTTTCTTTAATCACCTTCTTCTATCTTCATCTGTCACCATTTCTTGATCTTTTTCATCTTCTATCTTCATCTGTCAATCCAAAAAGCCCCATGGTAGATCCCAACCGATGTTGTCTCGTCGTCTTCTGAGAGAGAGGGGGAGAGAGAGGGTGAGAGAGGGTGAGAGAGAGAGAGAGAGTGAGAGAGAGGGTGAGATAGACAGAGAGAGGGTGAGAGAGAGACAGAGGGAGACAGAGATAGACAGAGAAAGGGTGAGAGAGAGAGACAGAGAGAGGGTGAGAGAGAGAGAGACAGAGAGAGGGTGAGAGAGACAGAGAGAGAGAGTGGCAGAGAGTGACCGACCGAGAGTGAGAGGGTCAGGAAGTGGGTGACTGGGTAACGGTGACTGACTGTGAGCAGGTTACGGTTACGTGACTTTGGGTGGGCAGGTGACGATGGGTGTGGGTGGGTGTCTGTACACACACACACTGTTTCACACAGTCACACACAGTCACTTAGTGACACACACAGCCACTCAGTCACGCAGAGTCACTCAGTCACTCACACACATTCAGTCAAACAGGCACAGTCACTCAGTCACGCACACACAGTCACACACACACACACACACAGTCACTCAGTCACACACACACAGTCACACACACTCATTCACTCAGTCACACACACAGTCACACACACTCATACACACACACACACACACACACACACACACACACACACACACACACACACACACACACACACACACACACACACACACACACACACACACACACACACAGTCACACACAGTCACACACAGTCACACTCAGTCACACACACAGTCACACACATGCACACTCAGTCACACACTCAGACACACATGCACACACACTCAGACACACACACACACACACACACACACACACACACACACACACACACACACACACACACACACACACACACACACACACACACACAGTCACACACACTCAGTCACACACACACTCAGTCACACACTCAGTCACACACACACTCAGTCACGCACACACATACATACAGTCAAACACACACTCAGTCACATACACTCAGTCACACACACACACACACACACTCAGTCACACACACACACACACACACACACACACACACTCAGTCACACACACACACACACACACACACACACACACACACACACACACACACACACACACACACACACACACACACACACACACACACACACACACACACACACACACACACACACACAGTGTCACACACAAACACACATACACACAGTCAAACACACACACACACACACACTCAGTCAAACACACACACACAGTCACACACACTCAGTCACACACACACAGTCACACACACACACACAGTCACACACACACAGTCACACACACACACAGTCACACACACACAGTCACACACACTCAGTCACACTCAGTCACACACACACACACACACACACACACACACACACACACACACACACACACACACACACACACACACACACACACACACACACACACACACACACACACACACAGTCACACACAGTCACACACACACACACACACACACACACACACACACACACACACACACACACACACACACACACACACACACACACACACACACACACACAGTCACAGTCACACACACAGTCACACACACACACACACACACAACACACCACACACACACACACACACACACACACACACACACACACACACACACACACACACACACACACACACACGCACACACAGTACATACACACACAGTCACTCACACACACACTCACCCGCAAAGCAGGGGGCTCTCCGGACTGCAGGGGAGGGGGGGGGAGTCGCCCATGGCAGCGGGCCCTCCGCACGGTAGGGGGGGTAGGGGGGTCTCCGATGGTAGCGGGGGGTTGCCGCACGGCAGCGGACCCTCCGCACATAGAGCCTGGCTGCCTGCCAAAAAAATCCTGGCAGCAGGCCAGCAAGTGTCATCCAATCAGGAAGGGGGATTTTTTTTTTTTGGTTTGTTTTAGCGCGAGCAGGGGAATTAATTAAAAACAGCGTGGCTGCTTGGCATGTCGCCTGCCGACAATATCCTGTCGCTCCTGGCGACCGGATTTGTCGAGCACTGTATATATATATATATATATATTATGAGTATTTGACTATTATTGCCATACATTGTATATAAGCCTACTCCTTTACTAGTCAGTTTGCCTCAATTGCCCCAATGTATTCTGCTACACAGTGTAATTTTGTTTTTATTCCCGACACCCTTCATTCACGGTTGTTCCCCACTGTTTATTTTTATTTTTAGGATACCCTTGTAGATCTCCCCTGTGACTCCATACACAAGAGCATCAGCCTCGCCATTCTTGGACTGTTCCTGATATGCTGCGCCAATGACTGCTTGCTGCAGAATTTATGCTAAAGAAAAAGGATCCTATGATAACTTTCTCATTACCAGATGTGTTGTGGTGCTTATACTGACTCCGAGGAGACTGCACATGCGCATTGGGGAGCGCTATGAATTCCCCTGTCTTGCAGGACGGCGTCGCGGCTACCAGGAACTATTCACCATTGCTACCAGGGATGCAAATTCCCTACATGTGGACTGATATAGCTCTGTTTACTTTTTCCGTTCTCTGCTGCTTTTCCTGCCAAGGCTATGACAGCTTTAGTGCGACGGCAGATCATGAGGGGTTGATCATGGGTCATTTTTGCATAACCAATCAGAGTAGCTGATGGTCACTTAGGTGTGGGTTTTAGGGGGTGTATAACGTTTCCAAGGCCAGTAGTCTACAGCACTGCCCTGAGGAAGGTCCCTGTGTGGACCGAAACGTTGGTCTTGTTTGTGCTGCTGTCTACTTTGAATACAGTTTTTTTCATCTACCACTGAGTGCTGTCCTTTGTTTACTCTTGTTGATTTGACTACCGTTTTCTATTTTATCCCTATGGGACATGCACCACAACTATTGTTTTGTATTTGGAGTGCCAACTGTCTCTCTATATTTATATATATGTATATATATATTAATATATATATATGTATATATATATTAATATATATATATATATATATATATATATATCTATAGCTATATATATATATATATATATATATATATATATATATATAGCTATAGATATATATATATATATATATATATAGATATATATATATATATATACTAGCTGATATACCCGGCGTTGCCCGGGATGTAAATCCGTAATAGGTAGTATTTCTAAATAGGGTAAGAATAGGTTTAGTATTTGGTGGAAAGGTTGTATAATAATGTTGAAAAGAAACATGGAAGAAAATGTAATCCAATGTTGTTTAAAAATGTTTTATTGTAAAGTTATTGTGAGTCGGCGAGTGGCTGGTGAGTGCGGTGTGGCGGTCCCACTACGGTGGGAGGGGGTGTGAGGTGGTGGGTGAAAGGCAGGGGCGGGAGGGTGAAAGGCAGGGGCAGGAGGGGGGAGGAAGGCAGGGGCAAGGGGGGAGGAAGGCAGGGGCAAGGGGGGAGGAAGGCAGGGGCAAGGGGGGGAGGCAGGGGCAAGGGGGGAGGCAGGGGCAAGGGGGAGGAAGGCAAGGGAGGGGGGGAGGCAGGGCAAGGGGGGGGGGTGAAAGGCAAGGGGTGGATGGGTGGGTTATTTAGTGACTGGGTGGGTTATTTAGTGACTGGGTGGGTTATTTAGTGACTGGGTTGGTGGGTGGGCTATTTAGTGACTTTATTGAGTGACTTTATTTAGTGACAGGGTGGGTGGGTGGTTTATTTAGTGACTGGGTATTATTTAGTGACTGGGTGGGTTATTTAGTGAGTGGGTGGGTGGGTTATTTAGTGACTGGGTGGGTGGGTGGGTTATTTAGTGACTGGGTGGGTGGGTTATTTAGTGAGTGAGTGAGTGGGTGGGTTATTTAGTGACTTTGTTATTTAGTGACTGGGTTGGTGGGTTATTTAGTGACTGGGTGAGTGGGTTATTTAGTGACTGAGTGGGTGGGTTATTTAGTGACTGGGTGGGTGTGTGGGTTATTTAGTGACTTTTATTTAGTGACATTTATTTAATGACTGGGGTTTATTTAGTGACTTTTGGTTATTTAGTGACTGGGTGGGTGGGTGTGTTATTTAGTGACTGGGTGGGTGTGTGGGTTACTTAGTGACTGGGTGGGTGGGTTATTTAGTGACCTTTATTTAGTGACTGGGTGGGTGGGTGATTTAGTGACTTTATTTAGTGACTGGGTGGGTGGGTTATTTAGTGACTGGGTGGGTGTGTGGGTTATTTAGCGACTGTGTGGGTGTGTGGGTTTATTTAGTGAGAGGGTGGGTTGGTGGGTTATTTAGTGACTGGGTTTCTATTGTGACTGGGTGGGTGGGTGGGTGATTTATTTAGTGACTGGGTGGGTGGGTGTGTTATTTAGTGACTTGGGTTGTGTTATTTAGTGAGTGGGTGGGTGGGTGTGTTATTTATTGACTGGGTGGGTGGGTGTGTTATTTAGTGACTGGGTGTGTTATTTAGTGACTTATTTAGTGACTGGGTGGGTGGGTTATTTAGTGACTTTATTTAGTGACTGGGTGGGTTATTTAGTGACCTTTATTTAGTGACATTTATTTAGTGACTGGGTGGGTGGGTTATTTAGTGACTTTATTTAGTGACTGGGTGGGTGTGTGGGTTATTTAGTGACTGGGTGGCTTTAGTGACTGGGTGGGTGATTTATTTAGTGACTGGGTGGGTGGGTTGGTGTGTTATTTATTGACTGGGTGGGTGGGTGTTTTATTTAGTGACTGGGTGGGTTATTTAGTGACTTATTTAGTGACTGGGTGGGTGGATTATTTAGTGACTTTATTTAGTGACTGGGTGGGTTATTTAGTGACCTTTATTTAGTGACTGGGTGGGTGGGTGGGTTATTTAGTGACTGGGTGGGTGGGTGGGTTATTTAGTGACTGGGTGGGTGGGTGGGTTTATTTAGTGAGTGGGTGGGTGGGTTATTTAGTGACTGGGTTTCTTTAGTGACTGGGTGGGTGGGTGATTTATTTAGTGACTGGGTGGGTGGGTTGGTGTGTTATTTATTGACTGGGTGGGTGGGTGTGTTATTTAGTGACTGGGTAGGTTATTTAGTGACTTTTATTTAGTGACTGGGTGGGTGGGTTATTTAGTGACTGGGTGGGTGGCTGGGTTATTTAGTGACTGGGTGGGTGGGTTATTTATTGACTGGGTGGGTTATTTATTGCCTGGGTAGGTAGCTGGGTTATTTAGTGACCATTATTTAGTGGGTGGGTGGGTTATTTAGTGTGAGTGGGTGGGTTTATTTAGTGACTGGGTGGGTGGGTTATTTAGTGACCGGGTTTATTTAGTGAGTGGGTGAGTGGGTTATTTAGTGAGTGGGTGGGTGGGTTATTTAGTGAGTGGGTGGGTGAGTGATTTATTTAGTGACTTATTTAGTGACATGTCATTTAGTGACTTTATTTAGTGACTTTATTTAGTGACTGGGTGGGTGGGTGTGTTATTTAGTGACTTTTATTTAGTGACTGGGTGGGTGGGTTATTTAGTGACTGGGTGGGTGGGTTATTTAGTGACTGGGTGGGTTGGTTATTTAGTGACTGGGTGGGTGGGTTATTTAGTGACTGGGTGGGTGGGTTATTTAGTGACTGGGTGGGTGGGTTATTTAGTGACTGGGTGGGTGGGTTATTTAGTGACTGGGTGGGTTATTTAGTGACTGGGTGGGTTGGTTATTTATTGACTGGGTGGGTGGGTTATTTAGTGACTGGGTTGGTGGGTTATTTAGTGACTGGGTGGGTGGGTTATTTAGTGACTGGGTGGGTTATTTAGTGACTGGGTGGATGGGTTATTTAGTGACTGGGTGGGTGGGTTATTTAGTGACTGGGTGGGTTATTTAGTGACTGGGTGGGTGGGTTATTTAGTGACCATTATTTAGTGGGTGGGTGGGTTATTTAGTGTGAGTGGGTGGGTTTATTTAGTGACTGGGTGGGTGGGTTATTTAGTGACCGGGTTTATTTAGTGAGTGGGTGAGTGGGTTATTTAGTGAGAGGGGGGGTGGGTTATTTAGTGAGTGGGTGGGTGAGTGATTTATTTAGTGACTTATTTAGTGACATGTCATTTAGTGACTTTATTTAGTGACTTTATTTAGTGACTGGGTGGATGGGTGTGTTATTTAGTGACTTTTATTTAGTGACTGGGTGGGTGGGTTATTTAGTGACTGGGTGGGTGGGTTATTTAGTGACTGGGTGGGTTGGTTATTTAGTGACTGGGTGGGTGGGTTATTTAGTGACTGGGTGGGTGGGTTATTTAGTGACTGGGTGGGTGGGTTATTTAGTGACTGGGTGGGTGGGTTATTTAGTGACTGGGTGGGTGGGTTATTTAGTGACTGGGTGGGTTATTTAGTGACTGGGTGGGTTGGTTATTTATTGACTGGGTGGGTGGGTTATTTAGTGACTGGGTTGGTGGGTTATTTAGTGACTGGGTGGGTGGGTTATTTAGTGACTGGGTGGGTTATTTAGTGACTGGGTGGGTGGGTTATTTAGTGACTGGGTGGGTTATTTAGTGACTGGGTGGGTGGGTTATTTAGTGACCATTATTTAGTGGGTGGGTGGGTTATTTAGTGTGAGTGGGTGGGTTTATTTAGTGACTGGGTGGGTGGGTTATTTAGTGACCGGGTTTATTTAGTGAGTGGGTGAGTGGGTTATTTAGTGAGTGGGTGGGTGGGTTATTTAGTGAGTGGGTGGGTGGGTGGGTGGGTTATTTAGTGACTGGGTGGGTGTGTGTGTTATTTAGTGACTGGGTGGGTGGGTTATTTAGTGACATCTCCCACTATCCCCTGCCCCCCGCAGCCCCCATACCTCAGGCGGAGGCCTTAAGATAGAGGGCGGGCAGGCCTGCTTTTCCCCCCTGCATCTTACCCCCCCGCGGCGGCATGAAGCTAGTTTCAGGCCGGCATCACATCCACACCCCCCCCACATGCGGCGGCTTTGGGGGCATGAAGATAGCGGGCGGCACGCCATTCCCTCCAACCCCCCCCCCCCCCATACCTCACGTGGCGGCTTGAAGATAGCAGGCGGCACGCCATTCCCTCCAACCCCCCTCCCCCATACCTCACGTGGCGGCTTGAAGATAGCGGGCGGCACGCCATTCCCTCCCCCCCCCATACCTCACGTGGCGGCTTGAAGATAGCGGGCGGCACGCCATTCCCTCCCCCCCCATACCTCACGCGGCGGCCGTAGTGGAATATTTGGGGAGGTGGGTGGGAGTCACGTGGTGAGGTGTCCCCGCCGCCACTGCCCTGCTCCTCCCGCTGGCAGGTCCCGCAGTGCGTGGCCAAGCAGGTTTGCAGGCTGTGAGGAGGGTGGAAGAAGGCGGTAGGGCTGCTGCGTCGCCCCTGAGGGTTGTGAGGTGATGGGAGCGGCGGCGGCGCTAAACCCCCCACCCGCGCGGCCAAGCAGGGCGCCGCGAGGGGAGGTGAGTTGCGGGTGAGGGGGGGTGATGATGGAGGGGGGGGAGGTGAGGTTTGGGTGAGGGGGGGGCTGGCCTCGGGGGTGAGGAAGATGTGTGTGTGTGTGTGTGTGTGTCTCCGTCTCTCCTTTGGCCCGTCACTCAGCCTCAGGCCAATGAGAGGTGTGCGGGGGCGGGCGGGCCAAGGGAGCAATCTCATTGGCCTGGCCCAAGGTCCAATGGGATTGCCGCTAGGGACACAGGGAGGGACACAGGGAGACACATATAGACACGGACACATATGACGCTTTCAGAAATATATAGTAAGATATATATATATATATATATATATATATATATATATATATATATGTTAAACATGAAGAAGGGAAAAGAAGGGTCATAAAGGTGCACTGAAACAGTATATGATGGAAAAATGGAAAAAATGGACTTTATTGGCAATGAGTATTAAAAAAAAACACAAGACAGACCCATACAAATCTCATAATAAATTGCTGTGTGATACAATGATGGAAAATTATACACCAAAAAGGTACATGAAATCTGGTAGGAACCAAAACAAAAAAGTACAGATATACCATAACAAAACCAGGGGAAAGAAAATTCCCCCAGTGTTGTAACTAAGATCGGCCGATCTATATCAAAAAACTCAAATAATTAGAGAATTGGTAAACCAAACCAGAACACAGAAAAAAATATATATAAATAAATAAGGTGTAACACACAGCTAGAGGATAATAATGTTGTGACCCTATGATGTGCTGCAAACAGACTGTAAAAGCTGTTGCCAAAACTATGCTGCACACATGAAATAATCAGCAAGAGAATGGAGTCCAAATAGTGCACTGGTAGCACTCATCTTAAGTCCCCAGAGGTAAGAGCTCAATAATAATGAGCAAAGGTAATGCTGGAGCAGTCCAGGGACAGAGAGCGCTTGCAGATAGGTATTGAACAAGGCAGTGAGGAAGTCCCAACATACAGACCAGCGTCCCACGCTCAGGCACCAGCGACGTCACAAACGAAAATCTTGGGCAATCAGATGCAGCACACGGGTCAGGAAGAGGTGGGGGTACTGTCACAGCTCTGCTCCATTTACCGCCGTTTCACCTAAAGGGCTTCTTCCGGGAGCGTACAATGTCAGGATTCAGACGCACTCTTTAAAGGGCTTCGTTTTCGCGCCAAAAGTTCACTCGCGGCAATCAGCCAATAGGAATTGCTGAAAAATGGAGCAGAGCTGTGACAGTACCCCCACCTCCTCCTGACCCGTGTGCCGCATCTGATTGCCCAAGATTTTTGTTTGTGACGTCGCTGGTGCCTGAGCGTGGGACGCTGGTCTGTATGTTGGGACTTCCTCACTGCCTTGTTCAATACCTATCTGCAAGCGCTCTCTGTCCCTAGTCTGCTCCAGCATTACCTTTGCTCATTATTATTGAGCTCTTACCTCTGGGGACTTAAGATGAGTGCTACCAGTGCACTATTTGGACTCCATTCTCTTGCTGATTATTTCATGTGTGCAGCATAGTTTTGGCATCAGCTTTTACAGTCTGTTTGCAGCACATCATAGGGTCACAACATTATTATCCTCTAGCTGTGTGTTACACCTTATTTATTTATATATATATATTTCTGTGTTCTGGTTTGGTTTACCAATTCTCTAATTATTTGAGTTTTTTGCTACAGATCGGCCGATCTTAGTTACAACACTGGGGGAATTTTCTTTCCCCTGGTTTTGTTATGGTATATCTGTACTTTTTTGTTTTGGTTCCTACCAGATTTCATGTGCCTTTTTGGTGTATAATTTTCCATCATTGTATCACACAGCAATTTATTATGAGATTTGTGTGGGTCTGTCTTGTGTGTTTTTTTTAATACTCATTGCCAATAAAGTCCATTTTTTCCATTTTTCCATCATATACTGTTTGAGTGCACCTCCCCCTGGAGCTCCATACAGCATCTGCCACACGTGGGGACGCCAGAGAGTGAGCTCCGGTCGCCATCTTGGATCCACAGAAAGTGCTTCAAGTCCTGCTGCTTTCAAACATCCTGCATCCTGTGAGTAGGGCAACGATTTTGCCCCCCCGGATTAGTGTGTGAAACTATCCAGAATCCTGCATTAGTTGTTAATAAATAGCTTTTTTATTAATTTCTGTCTGGCTAGTTGTTGTTGTGAGTCTGTCTTGTTTGTTTTATGTTGTCAGTGTTATATGTTTTTATGTCCTCATTCTGACATACTGCACTATAATTCTCTCTTTATTTTTTCACATATCACGTCACGTTTTGGAGGAAATCTGCACTTTGCTCATCACCATCACTAAAGGACTTGATTTGGACTTTACACGTCACGGTTTGAACTGGCGCCGGCTTATCCTTTTTCTTTGCTTAGTTACTGACTGTACAGTCAGTTTTTGTCTGGCTGCCATTATAATATTATTGTGTGTTTTAGCGCTGTTTTGCACCGTCTTTTCTGTTTTTGTATCATTTCTAGCACGTAAAACATTTTTTTAAAGAGCAGATCCAGCTCGGGCAGCAAAATTCTAACATTTATCATATTTTGCCTGATCAGACCCTAGAAAACCCTCCCTGAGACCCTAGGGAACCACATTTGTATTCTATGGCAGGGTGCAAACTCCTGGGGGTGTGAGATTTATTTATGGGAGCGTGGCGGTTACAAATGCCCCGCGCTTTCCCCCAAAGTATTTAAAATGAATGCCGGGGAGCGCGCGAGGCCCCTGTAACTTACTTACCTTGACTTTGAGCGACACGTCGCCATGGCAACACAGCGTCCAATGACGCCGTGGGGTCATGTGACGCGACGATCCCAGCGGCAACATTTGACGCTACGTTGCCATGACAACACGCGTCCAATGCTTCTGCAGCGTTATTTGCCACCACTTCCTAGGTAAGGGGGGGGGGTGTGAGCACTGGGGCTGAGTAGGTGGGGAGCGCAGCGCAGAAAGTTTGTGCACCCCTGCTCTATGGAATTGATTATACAGTCATTTAAGTTTATATTCATGTCTGTTATTTCAGCATTTAACGTATGTGATGCGTTTATATTGGCCAACAGCCAATATGTGGCTAATAGATCTATTGGCCATTACTATTGGGGGAGGGGGTCAGGCTTGGGGTGGCCCGTGTTGGGGGTAGAAGCCCCGGGAAGTGTCAATGACACACCCAATAAGACACTAGTTAATGGAAATAGATGGGAGTTCAAAGATTGATAAGCTTTAGAAATCTCATAAGTATCTGCAGAGATTTGTGAGGTTTTCTTAGGATCTTTAACTAATATAAAAGGGTGATGGAGACCCGGCACAATATCCCTCATTGTAGAGTCCCACCTATTCCCGAGCCACCTATTCCTGAGCCACAGAATGCAGTGACAGTCACCATGGTGTTGATCATGTTTACAAAAAATGCATCTTTAGAATGTTCCGTGGCTGGAACTTCACTGCATTTCAAACACTAACATTTCAGGGATGCAAACTTTGACGTCTCATAGCTGGTGCCTCCTTCTTCTGCGATAAGGAGCTGCCTCTGTTACAAAACTGCTTTAAGACCACTTTGGCACTGCGTGGGTTAGCGCGCACCAAGCCATCGCTCAGTGTCTGGAAATGGCGACGGGCTGTTTTGCCAGATTTAAGTGTCCGTCTCTGCAGGCATGCTGGAGGTCCATACGCGGAAGACGCCAGCAGGAGTGCAGGCCGAGTCCCATTGTGTTAATGTATGTATGTATGTATGTATGTTTGTATATATGTATGTATGTCTTTATTTATATAGCACCATTAATATACATAGCGCTTCAAAGTGGTAATACACGTGACAATCATATAAATAACAAATACCAATAACAGATCATGGGAATAAGTGCTTCAGACATAATAATTAACATTTAGGAAGAGGAATCCCTGCTCCCAAGAGCTTACAATCTAATTGGTAGGTAGGAAGAACGTACAGACAGTAGGAGGGCGTTCTGGTAAGTGTGTCTGCAGGGGGCCAAGCTTTATGTATCAGGTGTATCGTATTAGCTATGGAGCTACTCATATGCTTCGTTAAGCAGGTGTGTTTTAAGGTGGGTCTTTGCTCTCTATGCTAACTTCAAGGTCAATAATACACAAGTTAAAAAGCAGGGGTCCCAGCACCGATCACAGAGGTACAGTACTCCACTCACGACTTTACCCAACCTGAAAATGTTCCATTTATGACAATTCTCTGTTGTCTATCATTCAACCACTTTTCAATCCAGGTTCAAATATTTTTTACAGAATCCAATTTGCTTTATTTTGTACATTAATCTTGTGTGGAACCATATCAAAAGCCTTTGCAAAATCTAAGTACTGTAGACCACAACGATTTAGTATTTTCTATATATACTTTTTTGTGTCATTTTTAATCCCCAATATAATAATGGTTGGACGGTAATGTTAAAATAAGATCTGTCTTACCAGGTACAGGGAGATGGAGGAGGAGAAAAGGGAGATAGAGAAGAGGAAGCAGGAAGCCCTGGAACAGGAGAACAGCGTGCAGGTGGCTACCCAGGTATACAACGCAGATGAGGAACGAAGTGCAGAAAGGAAGGAGGGAGAGAGAGCGGTAGTGCTGACAAGTGTTGGAAAGACGGTTGGCGATGAGGAAACCCCTGGGCAGGAAATACAGAGAGACGTTAACACATCTTTTAAGCACAGCATGGGAATCAGATGCAAAGCCAGAAAAAACCCTCACAGACTAGCTGTGTTAACAGCGAGCATTAGCTTATAAGGATTCCATTTACAAATGGACATCAGGCAAAAGGTGACACGGTATGCTCATTTGCATGTCATTCCCCAGAATCCTTTGCAGCAGTGGCATGCAAATGAGCACACACTGACACCTTTTGCTTCAAATCCATTTTGACGTGGACCCTAGAAGCTTATGCTGCATTGCACAGCTTTTCAGCACAGCCTGGGTTAAGATGCATAGCCAGTAAACCTACCTACAGACAGCTGTTTCGACCTTTTGGGTCTCAATGTGAGGCTGGTTATACTGGCTTTGCAATTTGAAGCTTGGATAGGTGTCCACCACATTTAGTTAAGTCATGGTGGGTAAAAAAAAGTGACAAAAAACCCTCCAAAGCAAAGCATATAGCAAATGGAAATATTACTGTGTGCTCATTTGCATGTCTTAGACAGGTCTGCACCCTGCCTTTCACCATTATCACCCAGCACACAGTGCTTCCACTGCAGTAAGGGATTCTGGGAAATGACATGCAAATGAGCACACAGTATATACATATACAGACAGACGCTTACTTACTTTGGGCCTTCCACTCTGTGACGTCAGCGTGCCGGAAGTTGCAGCGCACACTTCCGGTGCACGCCGGCATCAGAGAGACCCAGCGTGGGACAGTGCAGGAGGCATGCCAGCAGCTGGGGAGATGCCCGGGGGCAACAAGAAGCCCGACTAGCGCCGACCGTGCTCTCCCGCAGTTACCGGCAACCCAGGACAGGAGGAGAGCCGCATGTAGGTGCTGAAAGAGCCGCAGGTTGCCGACCCCTGCCCTAAGCGGAGCTGCTCATGGCTGTTTTTGCATGAGCTGCAGGATTGGTGCATTGTCCGTTATAATAGGAGCATGCATGTCGCAGCATGATTCTGCAGGGATCGCTCGGCTCTGCATGCAGCAGGTATCGGCAGCTCTCACTTCTGCATGATTTGGCTCTCACCGCACCGATCAATTCCTGAAATCACTTTTCAGCGTCATCTCCATCTTTCATTGTCACGCTTTGCCCGAGGGAACATTGTTCGGGGAGAATGTAGAACAATGGCGCAGGGATTGCAAGAGTTGCTTTTGTATGGGATTCATAGCGGAGAGAAGCATGATTTTAAACCCGCTGTTCATAGAGAGAGAGAGAGAGAGAGAGAGATGTACAGGGGGTCCTCTGTTATCCTTCGGAAACCGTTCCGCAAAACGTCTGCTTGCCAATCCAATGTTAATCCGCGGGGGTCGAATAATCCGTTCCGACATTGTATAATGCGTTCTGCGGAATGCATTATGACGCGACGGATAATGAAGCGACGGATAGCGAGCACCTGTATATCCTTTTAATGCCCTGCTTTGCCCCCCTTGCAGAGTAAAAGTCCTGACTGCATTGAGCTGAGAGCTGTGGAGGAGGAGAAGCAGCAGTCGGATCTGGAGGCCACCACTGAAGAGAGAGAGAGCGAGAGAGAGAGCGAGAGAGAGAGAGAGAGCGAGAGAGAGAGCAAGAGAGATAGAGAGAGAGAGAGCAAGAGAGATGGCGAGGGAGATGGCGAGGGAGATGGCGAGGGAGATGGCGAGGGAGATGGCGAGAGAGATGGCGAGAGAGATAGAGAGAGAGATAGAGAGAGAGATAGAGAGAGAGATAGAGAGAGAGAGATAGCGAGAAATCGAGCGAGAGATAGAGCGAGAGATAGAACGAGAGATAGAGCGAGAGATAGAGATAGAGAGAGAGATCGAGAGATAGAACGAGAGATAGAGCGAGAGATAGAGAGAGAGATAGAGAGAGAGATAGAACGAGAGATAGAGCGAGAGATAGAGCGAGAGATAGAGAGAGAGATAGAGAGAGAGATAGAGAGAGAGACAGAGAGAGAGATTGAGCGAGAGATTGAGCGAGAGATCGAGCGAGAGATCGAGCGAGAGATCGAGCGAGAGAGAGAGATAGAGAGAGAGATAGAGAGAGAGATAGAGAGAGAGAGAGAGATTGAGCGAGAGATAGAGCGAGAGATGGAGTGAGAGAGAGAGAGAGATAGAGTGAGAGATGGAGTGAGAGATGGAGTGAGAGATGGAGAGATAGAGCGAGAGATAGAGATAGTTATAGAGAGATACAGATAGAGATGCGGATAGATAGAGATACAGATAGAGATACAGATACAGATAGATAGATAGATAGATAGATAGATAGATTTAGATAGATAGATAGATTTAGATAGATAGATAGATAGATTTAGATAGATAGATAGACACACACACGTATGTATACGATAAAGCAGGTTTTTATTATATCCAGGAACGCTCCTGCTCCGGTCACGTGGTTTCCCGGCTCACACTGGTATCTGCTGTGCAATGGTTTCCTGCTGCTTCCACGCTGGCTGAATACAGACTTCTGATGCTGCCACCGCCAGAGGACCTCTGCTGCTGTTCCTAGATGTTGCTGCAGTCTTCCTCCACCCTGCAGGTAAGTGCCATCCAGGTAACCGGGTACCCGGCCAGGTAGAACAATTGATTTTGCCCGGGTACCCGTTACCCGCTTAAAAAAAAAAGTATGACCCGGTACAACACTAGAATATACATATTTACACATTTTCGGAAGGATCATAAACTTGCGCGATTATAGTACCCCCGAGTCGCCTGTCGCCGCTATCGCCGCCTATCGCAGCCCTAAAAAGGCGATCTTCTCCCCAATCCAATACGCCTCAAAATTTTGGCTGATTGGTGGGGAGATGCGTCGATGAGCTGCGATAAGTGTGGACTTAGAAAAAATCAGGCCCTCTTTCTGCCTGGGATTGATGCCGGGGGTCTCCGGAGCTGATAGCTATTAATGCCAGCACCGGACCCTCCCGGCATGCATTCGATGCAGGAAAAATGCATTTACAGCAACTTCATTACCTTAGCGGCTAACCACTAAGGCAATGAATGGGTTAAACACCCGTGCCAGGCTTACTGTGGCTAGCGAGGGTGGGTGAAGGGAGAATTTGGCCCTTAGTGGCTGTTTAGGCCTTGCGGGGGGGGGGGGGACTTAACTCCTTCATTACGTTAGCGGTTAATACTGCTAAGGTAATAAAGGGGTTAACCCAACCGCTACCCACCCGCAAGGTCTAGACACCCATCCTTAGGGCTTAAACCCCCTTCACCCACCCGGGAGGCCTAAGCAACCACCCAGGACTGACTATACCCACCCTGTACCCATTGAGTAGTATAGTGGTACATCATACCCATATAATAATAATATGGGCATGATAAGACTCTATAGCACTCAATGGGCACCCTAATTACAATACATTAATGCACCAGACACACAATAATAAAACATAACTCAAAAAAACATGCTTCACTAAATAAAAACAGTAGCCAGCTAATCCAATGAATACATGCAATAACAACATCAACAATGAATTAATTAAACCATTAACCAATCAAAACCATTCATTCCTAAAACAACTCGGAATTATTTTAAACAGTAACCAATCAAACCAATTAATTACTAAACCAACTCAAAATTAATAGTCACATTAACCAATCAAACCAATTAAATTCTACAACATTAATGAATTAATTGAAACATTAAACTGCAAAGAAATAAATTCAAACAATATCTGAAAAAAACATTAAACGCATTAGCTAACATAATACAACATTAAGTAAAAACGAACAACAATCGTAAACATTTGATTTCCATCAAGCAGGAAAAAAACAAACAATGACATCCACATAATAAACTGTAATTAAAAAAAACAACAGCAATACCAAGCCAGAAATGCTCCCCAAATATTGTCATAATAATGTATTAATCTGTACACTAAAGTGGTACAGATTAATATATTATCAGTCAATGTGCCTCCCCCCAAAAATAAAAAAACACATCCAATGAAAAAACCTGTTAAAAAAGACATTTACAAACATTCAATATATTACTTACCATTAGAAGCACTGGCCCTCCGACTCCCGGGGAAACAGGAAGCTCACGTACCTTGAAGGCCTCCAACAGCATCCAATGCCATCCGCCATGAAGATCCGGATCAGGTACCCAAATCTTCTTTTTTCTTTCTTTAATCACCTTCTTCTATCTTCATCTGTCACCATTTCTTGATCTTTTTCATCTTCTATCTTCATCTGTCAATCCAAAAAGCCCCATGGTAGATCCCAACCGATGTTGTCTCGTCGTCTTCTGAGAGAGAGGGGGAGAGAGAGGGTGAGAGAGGGTGAGAGAGAGAGAGAGAGAGTGAGAGAGAGGGTGAGATAGACAGAGAGAGGGTGAGAGAGAGACAGAGGGAGACAGAGATAGACAGAGAAAGGGTGAGAGAGAGAGACAGAGAGAGGGTGAGAGAGAGAGAGACAGAGAGAGGGTGAGAGAGACAGAGAGAGAGAGTGGCAGAGAGTGACCGACCGAGAGTGAGAGGGTCAGGAAGTGGGTGACTGGGTAACGGTGACTGACTGTGAGCAGGTTACGGTTACGTGACTTTGGGTGGGCAGGTGACGATGGGTGTGGGTGGGTGTCTGTACACACACACACTGTTTCACACAGTCACACACAGTCACTTAGTGACACACACAGCCACTCAGTCACGCAGAGTCACTCAGTCACTCACACACATTCAGTCAAACAGGCACAGTCACTCAGTCACGCACACACAGTCACACACACACACACACACACAGTCACTCAGTCACACACACACAGTCACACACACTCATTCACTCAGTCACACACACAGTCACACACACTCATACACACACACACACACACACACACACACACACACACACACACACACACACACACACACACACACACACACACACACACACACACACACACACACACACACACACAGTCACACACAGTCACACACAGTCACACTCAGTCACACACACAGTCACACACATGCACACTCAGTCACACACTCAGACACACATGCACACACACTCAGACACACACACACACACACACACACACACACACACACACACACACACACACACACACACACACACACACACACACACACACACACACACACACATACACAGTCACACACACTCAGTCACACACACACTCAGTCACACACTCAGTCACACACACACTCAGTCACGCACACACATACATACAGTCAAACACACACTCAGTCACATACACTCAGTCACACACACACACACACACTCAGTCACACACACACACACACACACACACACTCAGTCACACACACACACACACACACACACACACACACACACACACACACACACACACACACACACACACACACACACACACACACACACACACACACACACACACACACACACACACACACACACACACAGTGTCACACACAAACACACATACACACAGTCAAACACACACACACACACACACTCAGTCAAACACACACAGTCACACACACTCAGTCACACACACACAGTCACACACACACACACAGTCACACACACACAGTCACACACACACACAGTCACACACACACAGTCACACACACTCAGTCACACTCAGTCACACACACACACACACACACACACACACACACACACACACACACACACACACACACACACACACACACACACACACACACACACACACACACACACACACACAGTCACACACACAGTCACACACACACACACACACACACACACACAACACACCACACACACACACACACACACACACACACACACACACACACACACACACACACACACACACACACACACACACACACACACACACACACACAGTACATACACACACAGTCACTCACACACACACTCACCCGCAAAGCAGGGGGCTCTCCGGACTGCAGGGGAGGGGGGGGGGAGTCGCCCATGGCAGCGGGCCCTCCGCACGGTAGGGGGGGTAGGGGGGTCTCCGATGGTAGCGGGGGGTTGCCGCACGGCAGCGGACCCTCCGCACATAGAGCCTGGCTGCCTGCCAAAAAAATCCTGGCAGCAGGCCAGCAAGTGTCATCCAATCAGGAAGGGGGATTTTTTTTTTTTTGGTTTGTTTTAGCGCGAGCAGGGGAATTAATTAAAAACAGCGTGGCTGCTTGGCATGTCGCCTGCCGACAATATCCTGTTGCTCCTGGCGACCGGATTTGTCGAGCACTGTATATATATATATATATATTATGAGTATTTGACTATTATTGCCATACATTGTATATAAGCCTACTCCTTTACTAGTCAGTTTGCCTCAATTGCCCCAATGTATTCTGCTACACAGTGTAATTTTATTTTTATTCCGTACACCCTTCATTCACGGTTGTTCCCCACTGTTTATTTTTATTTTTAGGATACCCTTGTAGATCTCCCCTGTGACTCCATACACAAGAGCATCAGCCTTGCCATTCTCGGACTGTTCCTGATATGCTGCGCCAATGACTGCTTGCTGCAGAATTTATGCTAAAGAAAAAGGATCCTATGATAACTTTCTCATTGCCAGATGTGTTGTGGTGCTTATACTGGCTCCGAGGAGACTGCACATGCGCATTGGGGAGCGCTATGAATTCCCCTGTCTTGCAGGACGGCGTCGCGGCTACCAGGAACTATTCACCATTGCTACCAGGGATGCAAATTCCCTACATGTGGACTGATATAGCTCTGTTTACTTTTTCCGTTCTCTGCTGCTTTTCCTGCTAAGGCTATGACAGCTTTAGTGCGACGGCAGATCATGAGGGGTTGATCCTGGGTCATTTTTGCATAACCAATCAGAGTAGCTGATGGTCACTTAGGTGTGGGTTTTAGAGGGTGTATAACGTTTCCAAGGCCAGTAGTCTACAGCACTGCCCTGAGGAAGGTCCCTGTGTGGACCGAAACGTTGGTCATGTTTGTGCTGCTGTCTACTTTGAATACAGTTTTTTTCATCTACCACTGAGTGCTGTCCTTTGTTTACTCTTGTTGAGTTGACTACCGTTTTCTATTTTATCCCTGTGGGACATGCACCACAACTATTGTTTTGTATTTGGAGTGCCGTCTGTCTGTCTGTCTGTCTGTCTGTCTCTCTCTCTCTCTCTCTCTCTCTCTCTCTCTCTCTCTCTCTCTCTCTCTCTCTCTCTCTCGTGCTTTAAATGTTGGTGGTCTGATGACATCACTCACCCCGTATCTCCGGAGCAGATCTCTTGGGCTGATGCCTCTCCTCGGGGTTCCCCTGAGCCGGTGTCAGCTCAAACAGGCACCTCTCCCTCCCTCACGGAGCAGTGTCGGCCATCTTGCTCCCGACGGGGGATGGGGAGTGGGGGGAAGCACCAAGACTCGGCTCTCCAGCCTCCCCACCCCGTGCAAGCACGGGAGGGGGCCAAGCACGGGAGGGGGCCAAGCACGGGAGCGAGCCAGCACGGGAGGGGGCAGCGCACGGGAGGGGGAAGCGCACGGGAGCGAGCCAGCACGGGAGCGAGTCAGCACGGGAGGGGGCAGCACGGGATCAGGCAGCGCACGGGAGCGGGTAGCGCATGGGAGCGGGTAGCACACGAGGGGGCAGCGCACGGGAGCGGGTAGCGCACGGGAGCGAGCCAGCACGGAGCGAGCCAGCATGGGAGGTTGCAGCGCATGGGAGCGAGCCAGCATGAGAGGGGGCAGCGCACGGGAGGGGGCAGCGCACGGAACGAGCCAGCACGGGAGGGGGAGCGCACGGGAGGTGGCAGCGCACGGGAGCGAGCCAGCACAGGAGGGGGCAGCGCACGGGAGCGAGCCAGCACGGGAGGGGGCAGCGCACGGGAGCGAGCCAGCACGGGAGGGGGCTGCGCACAGGAGGGAGCAGCGCATGGGAGCGGGCAGCGCACGAGGGGGCAGCGCACGGGAGAGGGCAGCACGGGAGCAGGGCAAGCAGAGGAGCGAGGCAAGCACATGGGAGCGGGGCAAGAACATGGGAGCGGGGCAAGCACGGGAGAGGGGCAGCACATGGGAGCGGGGCAGGGGCAGCACCCCACCCATGTACACAGCCACGCAACACAACCCCTCCCCCTATCTCCAGCATCCCAGGTGGCGGACACCCCAGGGCAGGGGGGGGAGGAGATCAGGAGGGGGAGGAGATCAGGGGGAAGGGGCTAACCCAGTGCTGCCTGCCGGCCCTCTTCCCGGCGTTAGCCCAATCAGGGAGGGGGATTATTTATTTATTTATTTATTTAAAAAAAATTAAAAAATTGCCGCGAGCAGGGGAATTCAAAGAGCCGCAGCAACTACTCGCCAGCGGCCAAAATCCACCCGCCACGGGCGTGTATTTATAATGAATTGTCGAACACTGTATATATATATATACAGTGGTTGACAAATCACCAAAAAATCTACTCGCCACACAAAAAAATCTACTCGCCACCTAGTACCAAACGTGTGCTGCTTGGGCCAATATTTACTCGCCCGGGGGTTAAATCCACTCGCCCGGGGCGAGCAAATGTATAGGTTTGTCGAACACTGTATATATATATATATATATATATATATATATATATATATATATATATATATATATATATATATTAATATATATATATATATATATATATATATATATATATATATATATATATATATATATATATATATATAGAACAAAAAAGCAGCGCCTGGTGAGTGTATTATATACAATTAATATTATGTGTTAGAGAAATGTGTGTATACTAAGTGCCTATCCTGATAAAAGGCAAGTGAATAACCTATGTAGGGTGTAAAAAAAATATATAATATATATAGTGATATGTGACACAAAACAATACAATACAATCAATGCAATATAAAAAGGAATAATTGAAAGATAAATGAAAATAAAAAATAAAAATAAAAAATAAAAAGAGGGTAAGAACCAGTCCTCAAATTGAATGTCCAATGATGAAAAATAAAAATAAAAATAGGTGTTGGGGGTCTCCGGCTGCTCTCAGAGGATTAACCACATCCGAATGGAATCTGCAGAAAAGAGAGAGGAGAGAGCGCACGCCCCATACTGTAAAACCGTAAATTTATTGAGGGGTGGGGGGGTAAAAAATGCACTCACAAGGGTACAAGTTATAAAAGCATATTGTGATTATAATCACCACCATCCGGTAACTTCAACTGGTGCTGTGGAAGACCCTCGGTCCCGAGATTGCATAAACCACGCTGTTGGCAAGATTTCCTTGGCAGTTGGATATTGAGGAAACGATTTCCAAAGATCCCAGAGGAAAGCAGCCTTGCTTGCAAGTCTCTGTGGTGTCCGGCGCTCGAGTCAGTTCCTGCTGCGCTCCGTGATGACGTAATGTCCATGCGTCGACGTGATGACGCTCCCTGACGCGTTTCGTCACACACGGGTGACTTTTTCAAAGGGTTGTGGTACAGAGTAGAATGTCCACGTATATATACCCTAATGGTTAGATAGTAATCCCTACAAACAGCTGATTATAATCGTAAAAGTGATTGGAGCCTGAGTGGCTTCAAATGGTAATTAAAGATATTAGATGTAGGCCGCACCACTAGGTCACTTGGTACTCGCTTCCTAGAGCATAGGAGAAATGTGATCAAAGGTTTAAATTCCCATAGCGTCTCACGACATTTCAAATTATACCATGGTGAGGATCCTAAATCCATGACTATCATGGGACTTGAGTCCATTTCTCCTTGTGCTCTGGGGGTGACCGATTATTAGTGGGTTATTTAGTGACTGGGTGGGTTATTTAGTGACTGGGTGGGTTATTTAGTGACTTTATTTAGTGACTGGGTGGGTGGATTATTTAGTGACTGGGTGGGTGTGTGGGTTATTGAGTGACTTTATTTAGTGACAGGGTGGGTGGTTTATTTTGTGACTGGGTATTATTTAGTGACTGGGTGGGTTATTTAGTGAGTGGGTGGGTTATTTAGTGACTGGGTGTGTGGGTTATTTAGTGAGTGAGTGAGTAGGTGGGTTATTTAGTGACTTTGTTATTTAGTGACTGGGTGGGTGGGTTATTTAGTAACTGGGTGGGTGGGTAATTTAGTGACTGGGTGAGTGGGTTATTTAGTGACTGGGTGGGTGGGTTATTTAGTGACTGGGTGGGTGTGTGGGTTAGTTAGTGACTTGTATTTAGTGACTTTTATTTAGTGACTGGGGTTTATTTAGTGACTTTTGGTTATTTAGTGACTTGTGTGGGTTACTTAGTGACTGGGTGGGTGGGTTATTTAGTGACTGGGTGGGTGGGCGACTCTATTTAGTGACTTTTATTTAGTGACTGGGTGGGTGGGTGGGTGGGTGGTTTATTTAGTGACTGGGTGGGTTATTTAGTGACTTTATTTAGTGACTGGGTGGGTGGGTGACTTTATTTAGTGACTGGGTGGGTGGGTGGGTTATTTAGTGACTTGGTGGGTGGGTGGGTTATTTAGTGACTGGGTGGGTGTGTGGGTTATTTAGTGACTTTTATTTAGTTTCTTTAGTGACTGGGTTTCTTTAGTGACTGGGTGGGTGGGTGATTTATTTAGTGACTGGGTGGGCGGGTGGGTGTGTTATTTAGTGACGCCTTGTGTTATTTAGTGAGTGGGTGGGTGGGTGTGTTATTTAGTGACTGGGTGGGTTATTTAGTGACTTTATTTAGTAACTGGGTGGGTGGGTGACTGGGTTTGGTTTATTTAGTGACTGGGTGGGTTATTTAGTGACTTTATTTAGTGACTGGGTGGGTGGGTGACTTTATTTAGTGACTGGGTGGGTGGGTTATTTAGTGACTTGGTGGGTTATTTAGTGACAGGGTGGGTGTGTGGGTTATTTAGTGACTTTTATTTAGTTTCTTTAGTGACTGGGTTTCTTTAGTGACTGGGTGGGTGGGTGATTTATTTAGTGACTGGGTGGGCGGGTGGGTGTGTTATTTAGTGACGCCTTGTGTTATTTAGTGAGTGGGTGGGTGGGTGTGTTATTTATTGACTGGGTGGGTGGGTGTGTTATTTAGTGACTGGGTGGGTTATTTAGTGACTTATTTAGTGACTGGGTGGGTAGGTTATTTAGTGACTTTTATTTAGTGACTGGGTGGGTGGGTTATTTAGTGACCTTTATTTAGTGACTGGGTGGGTGGGTTATTTAGTGACTGGGTGGGTGGGTTATTTAGTGACTTTTATTTAGTGACGGGTTATTTACTGACTGGGTGGGTGTGTGGGTTATTTAGTGATTGGGTGGGTGTGTGGGTTTATTTAGTGACTGGGTGGTGGGTTTATTTAGTGAGTGGGTGGGTGGGTTATTTAGTGACTGGGTGGGTGGGTGTGTTATTTATTGACTGGGTGGGTGGGTGTGTTATTTAGTGACTGGGTAGGTTATTTAGTGACTTTTATTTAGTGACTTGGTGGGTGGGTTATTTTGGGACTGGGTGGGTGGGTTATTTAGTGACTGGGTGGGTGGGTTATTTATTGACTGGGTGGGTTATTTATTGCCTGGGTGTGTGGGTTATTTAGTGACCATTATTTGGTGGGTGGTTATTTAGTGACTGAGTGGGTGGGTTTTTTTAGTGACTGGGTGGGTGGGTTATTTAGTGACTGGGTTTATTTAGTGAGTGGGTGGGTGGGTGGGTTATTTAGTGAGTGGGTGGGTGGGTTATTTAGTGAGAGTTATTTAGTGACTTTATTTAGTGACTTATTTAATGACTGGGTGGGTGGGTGTATTATTTAGTGACTGGGTGGGTGTGTTATTAGTGACTGGGTGGGTTATTAGTGACTGGGTGGGTGGGTGTGTGGGTTATTTAGTGACTGGGTGGGTGGGTTATTTAGTGACTGGGTGGGTGGGTTATTTAGTGACTGGGTGGGTTGGTTATTTAGTGACTGGGTGGGTGGATTATTTAGTGACTGGGTGGGTGGGTTATTTAGTGACTGGGTGGGTGGGTTATTTGGTGACTGGGTGGGTTATTTAGTGACTGGGTGGGTTGGTTATTTAGTGACTGGGTTGGTGGGTTATTTAGTGACTGGGTGGGTGGGTTATTTAGTGACTGGGTGGGTTATTTAGTGACTGGTGGGTTATTTAGTGACTGGGTGGGTGGGTTATTTAGTGACTGGGTGGGTGGGTTATTTAGTGACTGGGTGGGTGGGTTATTTAGTGACTGGGTGGGTTATTTAGTGACATCTCCCACGACCAGGCACCAGCGACGTCACAAACGAAAATCTTGGGCAATCAGATGCAGCACACGGGTCAGGAGGAGGTGGGGGTACTGTCACAGCTCTGCTCCATTTTTCAGCAATTCTTATTGGCTGATTGCCGCTGAGTGAACTTTTGGCGCGAAAACGAAGCCCTTTAAAGAGTGCGTCTGAATCCTGACATTGTACGCTCCGGAAGAAGCCCTTTAGGCGAAACGGCCGTAAATGGAGCAGAGCTGTGACAGTACCCCCACCTCCTCCTGACCCGTGTGCTGCATCTGATTGCCCAAGATTTTCGTTTGTGACGTCGCTGGTGCCTGAGCGTGGGACGCTGGTCTGTATGTTGGGACTTCCTCACTGCCTTGTTCAATACCTATCTGCAAGCGCTCTCTGTCCCTGGACTGCTCCAGCATTACCTTTGCTCATTATTATTGAGCTCTTACCTCTGGGACTTAAGATGAGTGCTACCAGTGCACTATTTGGACTCCATTCTCTTGCTGATTATTTCATGTGTGCAGCATAGTTTTGGAATCAGCTCTTACAGTCTATTTGCAGCACATCATAGGGTCACAACATTATTATCCTCTAGCTGTGTGTTACACCTTATTTATTTATATATATTTTTTTCTGTGTTCTGGTTTGGTTTACCAATTCTCTAATTATTTGAGTTTTTGCTATAGATCGGCCGATCTTAGTTACAACACTGGGGGAATTTTCTTTCCCCTGGTTTTGTTATGGTATATCTGTACTTTTTTGTTTTGGTTCCTACCAGATTTCATGTGCCTTTTTGGTGTATAATTTTCCATCATTGTATCACACAGCAATTTATTATGAGATTTGTGTGGGTCTGTCTTGTGTGTTTTTTTAATACTCATTGCCAATAAAGTTCATTTTTTCCATTTTTCCATCATATACTGTTTGAGTGCACCTTTATGACCCTTCTTTTCCCTTCTTCATGTTTAACATATTCCCCATGGGTCGGTAGCACCATCAGAGGGTCATTATCTACCCTGACCTTTGGTTATCTTTTATTAACAAGTCATCCAGGGGTGATTTGATTGCGGCACCTACTTTGTGTTTTATTCATATATATATATATATATATATATATACAGTGCTTGACAAATCACCCAAAAATCTACTCGCCGAACCAAAAAATCTACTCACCACCTAGTCCCGCCCTAGTCCTGCCCCCAACCCCGCCCCAGTCCCGCCCCAACCCCGCCATACAGTAGTCCCGCTTTAAAAAAAATACATAAATAAAATAAATTAAATTCCTAGTAAGAACATTCATTTTTGACATACGTTTATTTATTGTATTACATTATACAGTACTACAATTAGTCCGTGTGTGTGTGTGTGTGTGTGTGTGTGTGTGTCGGATCTAGAAAAAAAAGTCAGATGTGAATGACTCGTTTCCTGAACCCCATAACTAGAGTCTGGATGCCCCCGCTTCCCAATATTTAAAGCAGCAATCCCGCCTGGGATCTTACCTGATCCGCAATCCCTCAATGTCCAGGTACCCTCATTCCCGCAATGTTATACATTGGAGGGGTGGTGTTCCCTACCTGTCTTCTGGGTTAGGGGGATTCGATGTCTCCCGTGTGAAGCTTGAGTCAGATCTGGAAAAAGGCAGTATAGGTTATTTCGGTGTAGTGTTGGGCAGTTAAGATATACAGGGTAAATAAGATATCCAGATCCAACGTGTGAGACAGAGAGAGTGTGGGTGAGAGACAGAGAGAGTGTGGGTGAGAGACAGAGAGAGTGTGGGTGAGACAGAGAGAGTGTGGGTGAGAGACAGAGAGAGTGTGGGTGAGGCAGAGAGAGTGTGGGTGAGAGACAGAGAGAGTGTGGGTGAGAGACAGAGAGAGTGTGGGTGAGACAGAGAGAGTGTGGGTGAGAGACAGAGAGAGTGTGGGTGAGGCAGAGAGAGTGTGGGTGAGAGACAGAGAGAGTGTGAGAGAGAGAGACAGAGTGTGGGTGAGAGAGAGAGACAGAGAGAGGGCGAGAGAGAGACAGAGAGAGGGTGATAGAGAGACAGAGAGAGGGTGTGAGAGACAGAGAGAGGGTGAGAGAGAAAGAGAGGGTGAGAGAGAGAGAGAGAGAGAGGATGAGAGAGAGGGTGAGAGAGACAGAGAGAGGGTGATAGAGACAGAGAGCGGATGAGAGAGGGTGAGAGAGAGAGGGTGAGACAAAGAGAGGGTGAGACAGAGAGAGGGTGAGACAGAGAGAGGGTGAGAGAGAGGAGAGAGAGAGAGAGGTGAGAGAGACAGGGGGTGAGAGAGAGAGGGTGAGAGAGACAGAGAGAGGGTGATAGAGACAGAGAGCGGATGAGAGAGACAGAGAGAGGGTGAGAGAGAGAGAGAGAGGGTGAGAGAGAGAGAGGGTGAGAGAGAGAGAGGGTGAGAGAGACAGAGAGATGGTGAGAGACAGGGAGAGGGTGAGAGAGCTACAGAGAGAGGGTGAGACAGAGAGAGGGTGAGAGAGAGAGAGGAGAGAGAGAGAGGTGAGAGAGAGAGGGGTGAGGGAGAGAGAGGGTGAGAGAGACAGAGAGGGTAATGGAGACAGAGAGCGGATGAGAGAGACAGAGAGAGGGTGAGAGAGAGAGAGAGAGGGTGAGACAGAGAGAGGGTGAGAGAGACAGAGAGAGGGTGAGAGACAGAGAGAGGGTGAGAGAGATACAGAGAGAGGGAGAGAGAGACAGAGAGAGGGTGAGAGAGACAGAGAGGGTGAGAAAGAGAGAGAGAGAGAGAGAGGGTGAGAGAGATGGTGAGAGAGACAGAGAGAGGGTGATAGTGACAGAGAGCAAATGAGAGAGGGTGAGAGAGAGAGAGAGAGAGAGAGAGAGAGAGAGAGAGAGACAGAGAGAGAGGGTGTGAGAGACAGAGAGAGTGTGAGAGAGACAGAGAGAGGATGAGAGAGAAGGTGAGAGAGACAGAGAGAGGGTGAGACAGAGAGAGAGGGTGAGACAGAGAGAGGATGAGAGAGAGGGTGAGAGAGAGGGCGAGAGAGAGACAGGGACAGGGTGGGAGAGAGAGACAGAGAGAGGGTGTGAGAGACAGAGAGAGGGTGTGAGAGACAGAGAGAGGGTGAGAGAGACAGAGAGAGGGTGAGAGAGAGGGTGAGAGAGGGTGAGAGAGAGAAAGGGTGAGACAAAGAGAGGGTGAGACAGAGAGAGGTTGAGACAGAGAGAGGGTGAGAGAGAGAGGTGAGAGAGAGGTGAGAGAGACGGGGTGAGAGAGAGAGAGGGTGAGAAAGACAGAGAGAGGGTGATAGAGACAGAGAGTGGATGAGAGAGACAGAGAGAGGGTGACAGAGAGAGAGGGTGAGAGAGAGAGAGGGTGAGAGAGAGAGGGTGAGAGAGACAGAGAGAGGGTGAGAGACAGGGAGAGGGTGAGAGAGCTACAGAGAGAGGGTGAGAGAGAGAGAAGAGAAAGAGAGGTGAGAGAGAGAGGGGGGCTGAGAGAGAGAGAGGGTGAGAGAGACAGAGAGAGGGTGATGGAGACAGAGCGCGGATGAGAGACAGAGAGAGTGTGTGAGAGAGAGAGAGAGAGGGTGAGACAGAGAGAGGGTGAGAGAGACAGAGAGAGGGTGAGAGACAGAGAAAGGGTGAGAGAGATACAGAGAGAGGGTGAGAGAGACAGAGAGAGGGTGAGAGAGACAGAGAGAGGATGAGAGAGAAGGTGAGAGAGACAGAGAGAGGGTGAAAGAGAGAGAGGGTGAGAGAGGGTGAGAGAGAGGATGAGAGAGGGTGAGAGAGACAGAGAGAGGGTGAGAGAGAGAGAGGTGAGAGAGACAGAGAGAGGGTGAGAGAGAGGGTGAGAGAGAGGGTGAGAGAGAGGGTGAGAGAGAGCGCGTGAGAGAGAGCGTGAGAGAGAGAGAAGGCGTGAGAGAGAGAGGGCGTGAGAGAGAGAGGGCGTGAGAGAGAGGGTGGGAGATAGGGTGAGAGAGGGTGAGTAATGGAGAGTGAGAGAGAGGGTGAGAGAGAGGGTGAGAGAGAGAGGGTGAGAGAGAGGGTGAAAGAGAGAGGGTGAGAGAGAGAGCGTGTGAGAGAGAGAGGGCGTGAGAGAGAGAGGGTGTGAGAGAGAGAGGGCATGAGAGAGAGGGTAAGAGAGAGAGGGTGAGAGAGAGAGGGTGAGAGAGCGCGTGTGAGAGAGAGAGAGGGCGTGAGAGAGAGGGCGTGAGAGAGAGGGTGGGAGATAGGGTGAGAGAGGGTGAGTAATGGAGAGTGAGAGAGAGGGTGAGAGAGAGGGTGAGAGAGAGAGGGTGAGAGAGAGGGTGAAAGAGAGAGGGTGAGAGAGAGAGCGTGTGAGAGAGAGAGGGCGTGAGAGAGAGAGGGTGTGAGAGAGAGAGGGCGTGAGAGAGAGGGTAAGAGAGAGAGGGTGAGAGAGAGAGGGTGAGAGAGAGAGGGTGAGAGAGCGCGTGTGTGAGAGAGAGAGGGCGTGAGAGAGAGGGCGTGAGAGAGAGGGTGAGAGAGGGTGAGAAAGACGGTGAGAGAGGGGTGAGTGATGGAGAGTGAGAGAAAGGGTGAGAGAGACAGAGAGAGGTGAGAAAGAGAGACAGAAAGAGAGACAGATGGAGACAGAGAGAGACAGAGAAAGGGTGAGAGAGAGAGGGACAGAGAGAGGGTGAGAGAGACAGAGAGAGAAAGAGAGAGAGACACAGAGAGAGGGAGACAGAGAGAGAGAGGCTGAGAGAGACAGAGAGAGAGAGAGAGAGTGGCAGAGAGTGACCGAGAGACAGAGGGAGGGTCAGGAGGTGGGTAACTGGGTGACGGTGACTGACTGTGAGCAGGTGACGGTGACGTGACTTTGGGTGGGCAGGTGACAATGGGTGTGGGTAGGTGTCTGTACACACACACACAGTCTCACACAGTCACACACAGTCACTTAGTGACACACACAGCCACTCAGTCACGCACAGTCACTCAGTCACTCACACACTCAGTCAAACAGGCACAGTCACTCAGTCACGCACAGTCACACACTCAGTCACACACACAGTCACAAACACACAGTCACTCAGTCACACACACACAGTCACACACACACACACTCATTCACACACACACTAACACACACACATACTCACACACACACACTCAGTCACACACACACACACACACACACACACACACACACACACACACACACACACACACACACACACACACACACACACACACACACACACACACACACACACACACACACTCAGTCACACACTCAGTCACACACACACACACACACACACACACACGCACACACGCACACACAAACACACACACAAACACACACACACACACACACTCAGACACACACACTCAGACACACACAGTCACACACAGTCACACACACAGTCACACACACACACTCAGTCACACTCAGTCACAAGCACACACACACTCAGTCAAACACACACACACACACTGTCAGTCACACACACTCAGTCACACACACTCAGTCACACACACACTCAATCACACACACAGGCACACACACACACTCAGACACACACACACACTCAGACACACATACACACTCAGACACACACACACAGTCACACACACACACACACTCAGTCACACACACACACACACACACACACACACACACACACACACACACACACACACACACACACACACACACACACACACACACACACACACACACACACACACACACACACACACACACACACACACACTCAGTCACACACACACACTCTGTCACACTCAGTCACAAACACACACACACACACACACACACTCAGTCACACACACGCACACTCAGTCACACACAACACACACTCAATCAATCACTAATACTACATTACTGTTTATCAGTAAAGACTCATTCAATCTCCATGTCCACTCACCTTTCTGTATAGACCCCCCCCCCCCCAAATCAATTTCTAGAGTTACTGGTGCGTGGTCTGACCATTTAATATTACCAATATTGACTTTTCATATTTTACTCATATTAAACTGGTCTATAAAAAGATAATCTATTCTAGAGTAGCTATCATGTGGGTGTGAGTAATACGTGTAATCGTTCCCTGACGGGTTCAAAACTCTCCAGGCATCAACTAATGCCTGCTGGTTCAATGTTTTATTTATAAATGTTGTGTTTTTTGCTCACTTTTGTATATCCTTTGGAAGTATCTAACACCGGGTTTAGTGCAACATTAAAATCACCACCCAAATATAGTGTAGCACAGTTTCCCCCCCCCCCCCCTTCCCCCAGTGGGAGATACACAGCCTATGCTACCTAGTGTGTGGTGCAATACCTGTTAGGGTAAGGAGAGCTGAGTCTGATCTGCGATGTAATGGAGACTAGGAAAGGCTTAGGTTCGTTCTCTTGGTGTTCAGCGCCTCCAGCCGTAGTGGGCTGTCCAGAAATCAGCCCCCACTACTGCATTATCTCCCTCCTGCCCAAGGACTGATACTTAGACAGGAGTGTCAAAACAAGGGTCTTTATTGTATGGCAGACATCCACTGCAGATCTCCATACAGCGATGCAGAGTCTCAGAGATCCCAGACCTCTGGATGGTGATGGCCTCTGAGTTTACAGGGCCTCTGTGGCTGAATCTGATGTTCCATCAGTCCAAAGACTAAGGGCGAGCACGCTCATCCTGCCATAGGAGAGACTGACAGCTCTCTGCCTCCTCTCTTCCAGAGCAGGACTAAACTAAATTGGCCACTCCTTCCTAGGAGGAACAAGAAGGGGCGGGCTCATTGTCTATACCTATACCAGATAGGCTTACACAGGCCATGAGTCACCACCTTCTATCACTCATAGGAGGAGCATGAGAGGGTCAAGAGCCCACAGATTTAACCTCTTACTGCTTGCAGCTAACAGGACTTACATAAAAAGGCTAACAGGGAGGGGAAAGACGGGCAGAAAAGACATACCTTCTTACACTAGAGCTCCTTCTCTAAACACATTAATTATTGGTAGCACTACCTCTAAAAAATCTCCCTGCCCAATGTTGGAGGCATATACAGTTAGGTACGGAAATAATTGGACACTGATACAAGTTTTGTTATTTCGGCTGTGTACCAAAATACTTTCAAGTTAGAGTTAAATAATGAATATGGGCTTAAAGTGCAGTCTATCAGCTTTAATTTGAGGTTATTAATTTCCAAATTGGAGGAAGGGTTAAGGAATTACATCTCTTTAATATTTGGCCCCCTCTTTTTCAAGGGCCCAAAAGTAATTGGACAATTGACTCAAAAGCTGTTTTATGGACAGGTGTGGGCTATTCCTTCATTATTTCATCATCAATTAAGCAGGTAAAAGGTCTGGAGTTGATTCCAGGTGTGGCATTAGCATTTGGAAGCTGTTGCTGTGAACCCACAACATGCGTTCAAAGGAGCTCTCAATGCAAGTGAAACAGGGCATCCTTAGGCTGCAAAAAGAAAAAGAAAATCCATCGGAGAGATAGCAGGAACATTAGGAGTTTGGTACATTCTGAGAAAAAAAGAACGCACTGGTGAGCTCTGCAACACAAAAAGGCCTGGACGTCCACGGAAGACAACAGTGGTTGATGACCATAGGATCCTTTCCATGGTGAAGAAAATCCCCTTCACAACATCCAGCCAAGTGAAGAACACTCTCCAGGAGGTAGGCATATCATTATCCAAGTCTACCATAAAGAGAAGACTTCACGAGAGCAAATACAGAGGGTTCACCACAAGGTGCAAACCATTCATAAGCCTCAAGAATAGAAAGACCAGATTAGACTTTGCCAAACAATATCTAAAAAAGTCAGCCCAATTTTGGAAGAGCATTCTTTGGACAGATGAAACTGAGATCAACCTGTACCAGAATGATGGGAAGAAAAAAGTATGGAGAAGGTTTGGAACGGCTCATGATCCGAAGCATACCACATCATCTGTAAAACACGGTGGAGGCAGTGTGATGGCATGGGCATGCATAGCTTACAATGGCACTGGGTCACTCGTGTTTATGGAGGATGTGACAGAAGACAGAAACAGCCGGATGAATTTTGAAGTGTATAGGGATATATTGTATGCTTAGATTCAGACAAAATCAGCAAAGTTGATTGGATGGTGCTTCACCTTTCAGATGGACAATGACCCAAAACATACTGCGAAAGCAACCCAAGGGGTTTTTTAAGGCAAAGAAGTGGAATATTCTGCAATGGCTGAGTCAATCACCTGATTTCAACCCGATCAAGCATGCATTTCCCTTGCTGAAGACAAAACTTAATGCAGAAAGACCCACGAACAAACAACAACTGAAGACAGCTGCAGTAAAGTCCTGGCAAAGCAACACAAAGGAGGAAACCCAACGTTTGGTGATGTCCATGCGTTCCAGACTTCAAGCAGTCATGTCATTGCCTGCAAAGGATTCTCGACAAAGTATTAAAAATAAACATTTTATTTATAATTGTGTTAATTTGTCCAATTACATTTGAGCCCCTGAAATAAGGGGAGTGGGTATGAAAATGGTTGCAATTACTAAACGTTTCATACGATATTTTTGTTCAACCACTTGAATTAAAGCTAAAAGTCTGCACTTCTATTGCATCTCAGTTGTTTCCTTTCAAATCCATTGTGGTGGCATACAGAGGCAATATTATGAAAATTGTGTCAGTGTCCAATTATTTCCGGACCTAACTGTATTTTTGCTAAAGTAATCGTCTTCTCTTTTATCTTCCCTTTCATCATGATATATCTACCTTCTATATCTTTCTTTGTGGTGATATCCTGAAGCATAAAATTCTTGCTAAGCAGAATTCCCACCCCACTTTTCTTATCTCTTGATAAGCTATAGAAATTTTGTTCAATGTCTTTATTGATCATTCTCGTTTCTTTATCTTTTTTTTTAACACGCGTTTCCCGTATAAAGATTACATTGTTTTTCATCTTTTTGATCTTTTCAAGAGCCCGCCTCCTCCTTACCAGTGAGTTTAGCCCCTTTACATTCAGAGTGCCTATCCTATATGTCATGTTTGTTGTGGTGATTGGGTTCGTAGTGATGTTTAGCCATCAACCTCAGTTTGTTTCTTACTCCAACCTCTACCTTCTTTAGAGCCACCTCACCCTCGGACATCCTCTGCCAAGTAAACTTTTGGATAATTTCTTCCTGCGACAGTTGACTTGTTATTGAAAAGAAACAATCAAAAATACATATGTAGCAGGGTCACCCCTGGCTACTATTCTGCCCAATGGGATGGCAGTAAACCCTGGTACTATCAGGTTGTCAGTAGTTGGTATTGGGTTTTCCCCCTCACCTTTGGTACTGCACTTGAGTGACAGCATGGGGTGGTACATCCTGTTGTAGCTGGCTGTGCTTAGAGGCAGGATCGCCCTAAAGTTAGAGTTGTTCCTTCCCTCTGAGGAAGGCAGGTCACACAACTGGGAGCCCGAGATTGGGGCCTACCCATGTGTTCTTCCCTCCGGGGGAGAGTGAATGTGTACCATACCTCTAACTCTGCTAGGGAGGTGGGGAAGAGCTAGGACGGCTGCGGTTGCCCTTGGCCTGTAGCGACAGTCCAGGGACCATCTTCAGTGATACTGGTAGCTGACCTGACAGACTGTATCTGGCAAAAGACTGCCGTGTAACTATTACTGCAGAGTGTAGTAATAAACCCGTTCCTGTTTTGCAAAATACCTCCTGCCTGGTGCGTGACCTTACTGGGGGGAGAGGTAATAAGTTCTACTGTGGGAGATCACCTTCAGTTCCTGGAGTCTATGACAGATGGAGGCGCTGCACTGCTAAGGAGATATGTGGGGTATGAACCCCAGAAGCCTGTTCCTGTGTCCCAACTACCATCGGCGGACGACTCAGTCCTCCTGTTGCCAGCAGGTATATGAACCACATACCCTGTAAAGGCCCCTATTTGTGATTGAGTGGGGAAAAAACTGTTACATTTGGAGGCACTGCTGAGAGGCTGAGAGGTTGTCCGACGTGGTATACGGAGATTCATATACAACCATTGCTAAGTCATTGGGCACACATTTGCTGAAGGAGATAAAAGATAAGATTTGGGCAGGGGAGTACGTGGATATTTTATCATTGCTTCCAGGCTATAGGGAAGCTTTGGTAAGGTCAACCAGAAAAAGGGAGGCTAAGAAGGAAGACGTGGAGAGTAGACTCTTTCCTCGCACACACCAAAACTGGTCAAAAGCTTTCGACATACTGGCAGGCGTATTGGGGGATAAATAACCACATTTGTGTTCAGCACTCTTTAAATACCAGGACATGATTGGCGACGCATACCAAAAACACGGGGGCATGGGTTGGTGGAAATATGACGAAGAATTCAGACAGGGTATGGAAGCTAACAAAGGGAAAATATTGTGGAACGTTAAGAATGAAAACCTCTATTTAGTGCATATTTCTGGTGGAGTGGCAACGCCCTTTAGTGGGGCGAGTAGCGGCAGTAGGGACACATGGCGATCTAGCACCCATACAGACACACCGGGTGGGGGCCATACGACCGGTAAACAACCCGGCGTATGTTGTGCATTTAACGAGTCTAGGTGTAAGTATGACAACTGCCGTTTCTGGCACACCTGCTCCTCGTGTGGGGGCCAGCATACAAGGACAAAATGTTTTAAGAAGGACACACAGGGATTTAAGGGTACAGACCGAAACGTTGACCAAGAGGGCGATGTTTCTAATAACCATTGGAACAATGGCAAGGTACCCCAATAGGGAGGCAGCACGGCTACATATGGCTGGGTTTAAGGTGGGGTTCAGGATTCCATTTGAAAATCAAGCGTTATCAAATGGCGAACGTAATTTGAAATTGGTCAGGACAAACGGTAATGTAGCTAAGGAAAAAGTGAAAAAAGAAGTCTATTTGGGGGAAGAGGTCAGGTCCCTTCGCTTCCCCCACCCTCGCCCCCTTTTATTTTTTTGCTAATCTCAGGATTTCCCCCTTTGGGGGGTGGTCCCCAGGAAAGAGGTGTGGCCCCTACGGGTTAAATGGACAAAGAGAAGGATAAGGTAGCGCTAGAACTCAGAGACAATGATAATTAACTAACTCAATGGGTGTAGGTAGAATCCCTTCCTACTTACGTGTATGTAAATAGAGGGCAGCTGCCAAATAAAACACTGACCACCCGGTCAGAGAAATACGATGTATAAACAGATAAATGTGGCGCCTATATACTTGTATAACAATATAATGCCAATAGATAAAAAAGAAAAATATATACAACCATTAATTGATGTGCGACACAGGGTCCTTGTAGAATCCAATGATCGTGGTGGTGTTAAATTACCAGATGCATGAAAAACAAGAAAAAACATACATAGTATAATACCGTTAACAATAAAACAGCTATTTAAAGCAAACACAAAACTAACCAAACACTTAACTGAAATAAATCTAAACCAAGTGGAAGCCTCACAAACAAACCAGGTGAAAAAATAAATGAATAATAAAAAACACATTTATTTAAAATAGATAATAGGAACAATGGAAACTACATCCATATAAGAATCCCACTAATCCTCTGCTGCATTAGGCTCCTCTGCTGCATTTACACTGTCAAGTGTAAAGCCTGTCGATGTATGTGGAACCGTATAAACGGATGTTGCGTAAAGTCCTTTTTTGTGTTGTAAAGGTTCCCGGCGCCCATCCTTGTTCTATCTGCATATCCATGCCCAGCCTGCACCTAACCTGCAACTGGAACAGGTATGGGAGACTGAGCACTGCCATGTATATAGCCAAATCTGATGCAAACTCCTTTGAAGCCGGGTAAGTAGGGTTACACCTAGATTTAAGTATCCCTTAAACATGTCACTGTCAATAGTACACATTGGAGTCTTAGGAGGGTTTGCCCGTTAAAATAACCAATTCCTGGATTATTTGCTATATTGTGATCTGGGATATAAGAGATCAATGGTCAAAGTTGAATGGTACTAGGGCATATGGAGAACCACTACTTTTTTATATATTCACCCCCAGAGTGCAACTACTATTTTACTTAACTTAACATTCTTATTTATTTTTAAAGAAAAAAAAAAGGATTTTTTTAACCCCATATTTTTACAGAATAAATCAAATACTGTGCAAAGAGCTTTGCTCCACTGCTTAACACGTGTTATATATATATTTTTTTTTAATTAAGCACAGTACCTCTGCTTTTTGAGTCACTTTGCCAACCGTAAGAGGTGATCTAGTGCAAGAAAACACCAACTAATCTATATTAAGAAAAACTTTTTTTTATATAGTTTTTCTTTTTTTTTTTGCCACCCCCTAGAGACAAAAGTGAGCTAGTTTATAAATGGGGATAATAGTTTGAGCTGGGTCCCTTCTATATCTAAACCATTACTGGGTAACAGGTGGCCCTTGGGGACTTCACTAGCGACCCTCAACAACTTACTATCCCAGCTGTCCGCTCTCCCTGTCTCCCCAGAGGGAGTGGAGATGTTGCTGATGTGGATCGTGGCTTCTTCCCACTCCCTGTGCTGCCTAATGGAAGCGCTAATCACTAATTCCCAGTGTAAGGAGAGGAGTGAGAGAGTATTCAACATCAGTTTGTTGCCATTAAGAAGCTGAATGCAGAAGCTCATGCCCATGGCTGCAACAGCCCTTCTACCTGTGACGAAGACAATACTGTTGAAACGCGTAGGGTGATCAAGTGAGAGAGGATCGCTACTGTGAGAGGACCATTGCTACTCCCTAAGTGTGTGACTTGAATTGGCAGCAAGAGAGCCGAATAGGCTACGGTGCACATAGAGCTCCAGACGGAGTCTCAAGCTCTCCCACGTGATGCGGAAGCGGTGAGTGAAGTTGGGTTAGCAGGAGGAAAGCCGTGCGTCTGGAGACGCCAGGAGAATCGATCCGGAACCCCCAGACGGGCAATGTGAAGAGGGGTGAGTGAGTATACGGGATATACAGATGTAACGGGTTTTCTGGACTGGCCTGACCCACCCAATCTCATATTGGCCCCTGTGGTCTAACCAGCCCCCATTACAGTGTGATGTCTGGTGGTGCACCTGTTGGCAACAGGACTCCTGAGTCTCCCGCATGATGGTGTGTGGGGATTTGCCAACTCAGACAGGCAGCTGAGGTAGTGTGCTGAGTCCTACCTAGATCCAGTGCAGCGCCTCCACCTCATCAGGATCCCGGCATGAGCTTGTGGATGGTCCTGGCGAGGAACTCCTCTGTGGTGCAGCCCCCTGTGTAATCACTCCACACTTACACACGAGGGTCTCTTTGATCAGAATCATCTTTATTGGTACGGTGGGCCAACTGCCCTCCACAATGGGGTGTATTCAGCCCTCCATTGTTCACCGTACTTCCCTTTGAAAGGTAATGTCCTCCTAATGTAGGGATTCCCTATCCCCGCAGGGATATCTATTCTGTGCCAGGTCCCTGGTCACAGTCTCTTTCTTCAGCTACTATAACATAACTACTCCTTCTCCTCCTCTAACCACTCAGCAGCTCCTTCTCTCAACTCACTTTTGAATCAGTGCTGTGCCTTATGTATCCTCTGGGGGTTGGCACAACTCTGACATCACTAACCATGGAGTCAGAGTCTGTGGCAACTCCCATCCATACATAGGGCACCTCACCAGGGTGTGAGGGTAAACCTCCATGATTACTGCTGGCATGCCCATAACTTACCAGGCCTTACTGTCAGCAGGAGAGATGACTGCAACCATTTTACAGAATGGTTACATTCTCCCCCTGGTGAATCCCACCGTCCCCGGCTGGGACCTATATTTGAACACCTTTCGTCAGGAAGCACTGTAAAATGGAACATCATTATTAGAACATCACACATGAGATTCATAATACAATGAAACAGTTCACATCACGCCAAGCACGCCCTGACCAGCAGCCACGAGCCCGCGTATTGCCACTAGTACCCCCTAATAATAGTGCCTTGGGTCAGGTTTCTTTACTTCTCGACCCCCCATGTCCAGAACAGTCACATGATAGCTACGCGGTAACCCCCTCTCAGGCCTGTATACTACCCTGTGTTTGTACACACTCCTCCCAATACTCCAGACCCTTATTAGGTGCTCTATCCTCTCCTATGCCTTACTACCAGTAATGGCACCCCCTTTGTTGACCATGTACTCCTCTATAGTCTCCCTTAACCACTTGTCCCTATTCTCCTCGATCTCCTCCATGAGGGGTTCAGGAACATACGGGTACTCCAACCCATGGGAGTACTTGTATTTCGCGATGATCGCCCTTTCAGCCCTACTACTCCTAGTTAGGTTGGCGTTCCCTGCTCTCCCTGGTAACACCCATGATAGGGGCTCATCTGGATCTACGGGGTCGGACAATATACCAGGGCCCATGGGCTCTATCTCATTTCGGTCTATCATGAGCCACCGATATTGCTTCTCCTTTTTCCTCTCGGCGGGCGTGAACTCCCCTTTAGACCACCAGTAACCTATGATGTCGTCTGTTTGTAACAAGAACTGCGTGCGGTCCATCCAGCCCACGTACCCCTCAAATAAGGGCGCCCACCAACGGGTCTCCCTAGGCTTCTCGTCCCACTCTTGGGAATCTCCCTCTTCTGTACCTCCCCAGGAGCATACCCCGGAAGTCCCTACAGAATGGGGCCTGGACCATCTCTCTTGTCTTGGGTCCTCCCAGCAGGTATATCCGCCTCTTTAGGCACCCACCGGGACTTGGATACCTGTCCCAATTGTTCTCCTCCCCTTGAGCCCTCCCCGGAATCAAAGCTGCTCAGTCTTTCCCCAGTCCGGCTCTCACCAACCCCCAAAGATACTTCTGACACCCCCAAACTGGATGATGATCCCCAGGAACCGGTGACTGGAGCAGGGGTTTTAGCTAGGGCGTGGGGGTGGGCATAGGGATAGGCAGTCGGAAGCCGCGGGGTTCCAACCCGTTCGCCTTCCTTGGATTGTCCCGTACCACCGGACGGTGGTATCGCTGGTGGCGTCTCACCCCTCTCCGGTCTCCGCATACTCCAGTTCTTCTTAATCGATCGGGAACCACCACCCGATCGCTGAGATGCGTGCCCTCTGCTTCCGCTGGTTCCGCCGCCTCGACCGGAAACGCCGTCATCACTGGAGTCGGAAGCGTCGCCATCTTGGGATGGACCCCCATGCGGGATCTCTTCCTCCACAATCAGATCCGGAAGTCCCTCTGCGTCCACGTGCGCCGTCCTGGCCTGGCGCGGCCTCTCCTCCTCTAGCGGTGGTATCGGAGCCTGGCAAGGACAAGGGCTATCCTTACCAGTCCGCAGGTTGGGCGTGGATCGCCCGTTGCCACTGGACCCGCCGGTCCCGAGAACAGCTGGGCTCCGCCTCTCCGGTTTCGACTCCACCGGTGACACCTGGCTCCGTCCACTGTCACTTCCGGTAAGTGGCCTTTTGATCCCATTCCCTCCACCGGACACCGCCACCGGCCAGACCAGGGTACTGGTTGGTTCTTTGGGTCCCTCGTCCGAGGGATCTGCACTTAGGTTACTTGGGGTCGCCGAGCGCGGCGACCGCCTTCTCTTCTCTCGGTCGGTTGCCGAACCGACCACGTCACACTCCTCAGGGTCCGCACCCTTAGTCCATAGTGCACCGGGGGACTCGGCGGACAGCATAGCCGTATTCCCCCCTGGGTCATTGTTCTGTATGGGCACGAAGGTGGGCATTGGCCACAGATATTGGGTGCCACACTGGGGACAGCGCGCCGCCGTGCCCATGGCGCCGCTGGGCAGTCGGCATTGCAGGCAGAGGCCCACTACTGTCTCCGCGCCCCCTACACGGATCACAAGTACCCCGCCGGGTACTGCGTAGGGCTGAGTAAAAACCATCCGGTTCACATCTGGGGAGCAGGCCATAGTCTTAGTGGGAGCCACTCGTAACACAGGTCTGTCCTGGGAGCTGGTTCCGCGTGAGTGACCAACAGGGGCTGAATGGTCAGCTACTCCTTGGTTTAGCTCCGCCCTCCTCTGACACAATTGGAATCCGCCCCCAGTGGTAGCGATTATGGGCGGGTCCCACAATGGGATAGGATGTCCTTGAATTAAGGCCGCACCTCTTTCAGACCTAGAGGGCGCGGTCACGGATCTCGCGCGCTTTTCCCCAACAGGGTGAGGTTCTTCTTTTGCCGCCAACTCCAGCCGTCGCCTTTCAGCTGCCTTGCGGGCAAAGTATCCCTCTTTCTTGTACACAATTTCGGCTGCCGGAACTACTTCTGGTAAAGGTGCCATCAGCGCACCAGCTCCTGGGCCCGCGGGATTCATACCCACGGGGCATAGCTGGAAACCACTCCCCCTGGTTGATATTAGGGGAGGGTCCTACAGACTAAGTGGTTGACTCAGCACTGGGGCTGAGTGAGTCACTGTCCAAGAAGGCGCGGCCGCAGCTTTCGCGCCATACCCCCCATGCGGGCGGGGCTCTCCTGTTGGCGCCAGTTCTGGCCAATTCTTTGTAACTTGTGCATTTGCAGAATAGTCGGCCATCGGCCCACGCGGCCTCCCATTTTGTAAGTCCTTTCCATCAGCCACAATTGCAACGTCCTCAACACAGTCCTCTAGGGTGGCGCCTCGTTGTCCTAGGCAGGACCAAAACGGCGCGGCCACAGCTTTCGCTCCACTCCAGAGCAGGCTTGTAAAGGACGGGTCAGCAACAGCTTTCTCTTCAGTGGGGCGCACGTCACGGGTGCTTTCCCCAACAACCTCCGGTCGCCATTTTGGACTATCCACACCGCGCGGATCCTCCATTCTTGCGGTTGTCATTCCCTCGTAACAGTTATCGTACATGGGGCTCCTCTCTGCGGGGCAGCCACCACACCGGTACAATAAAGATTTTTCTGATGCACCACCATGTGTACCTAATGTAGGCTGGACTCATGTATGCACTACCTCAGGCTAGGCTCACTCTCTCAGTGTCTGCTGTATCTCCTTCCTCCCAGTCTGTGCTCCCTACGATAAGAGGTCTGGAATGGGCTAGAGTACTCTGGGGCTTCCATGCAGTACTGGGGCGTCTACCTGTCTTGGTTAGCCTAGCGCAGACCCTCTCCAGGATTCCTGACCACGTTAACAGGCTATCCCTTCTGGCATCCTACCAACTAGCACTACCTCAAGGCGACTAGGACAGCTATAGCCCGGCTCCAAACCCCCTAACTCCGCTCAGGTTCCCAGGGTATCCCTGCGGTTCCATCCCAACACAGCACAAAGTGGCAGCAGACACTTCTCCCTGTTTCCCAGTGTGCCTAGCTAAAGCCTGTCCTGTTGACAGGTCTACTTATCTCAGCAGTGCCTCTAAATGTAACGGGTTTTCTGGACTGGCCTGACCCACCCAATCTCATATTGGCCCCTGTGGTCTAACCAGCCCCCATTACAGTGTGATGTCTGGTGGTGCACCTGTTGGCAACAGGACTCCTGAGTCTCCCGCATGATGGTGTGTGGGGATTTGCCAACTCAGACAGGCAGCTGAGGTAGTGTGCTGAGTCCTACCTAGATCCAGTGCAGCGCCTCCACCTCATCAGGATCCCGGCGTGAGCTTGTGGATGGTCCTGGCGAGGAACTCCTCTGTGGTGCAGCCCCCTGTGTAATCACTCCACACTTACACACGAGGGTCTCTTTGATCAGAATCATCTTTATTGGTACGGTGGGCCAACTGCCCTCCACAATGAGGTGTATTCAGCTCTCCATTGTTCACCGTAATTCCCTTTGAAAGGTAATGTCCTCCTAATGTAGGGATTCCCTATCCCCGCAGGGATATCTATTCTGTGCCAGGTCCCTGGTCACAGTCTCTTTCTTCAGCTACTATAACATAACTACTCCTTCTCCTCCTCTAACCACTCAGCAGCTCCTTCTCTCAACTCACTTTTGAATCAGTGCTGTGCCTTATGTATCCTCTGGGGGTTGGCACAACTCTGACATCACTAACCATGGAGTCAGAGTCTGTGGCCACTCCCATCCATACATAGGGCATCTCACCAGGGTGTGAGGGTAAACCTCCATGATTACTGCTGGCATGCCCATAACTTACCAGGCCTTACTGTCAGCAGGAGAGATGACTGCAACCATTTTACAGCATGGTTACATTCTCCCCCTGGTGAATCCCACCGTCCCCGGCTGGGACCTAAATTTGAACACCTTTCGTCAGGAAGCACTGTAAAATGGAACATCATTATTAGAACATCACACATGAGATTCATAATACAATGAAACAGTTCACATCACGCCAAGCACGCCCTGACCAGCAGCCACGAGCCCGCGTATTGCCACTAGTACCCCCTAATAATAGTGCCTTGGGTCAGGTTTCTTTACTTCTCGACCCCCCATGACTACAACCATTTTACAGCATGGTTACACAGATATAAGTGAAGGAGAGGCAAGAGAGACCCTTCCCCCCTCCCCCTCTCTCCAAAACAGCGTCTGGTGTGTTACACTGCAAACAGGCAGTTTCGTCCCACACCCACCATCCAGAAGATCATCACGGAGGGTAAGGAGATCTACTGAGACTGACATTAATTGTCATTATATGTGATATGTGCTATGGACTGTATTTCAAGGATTTAGTAAGTCTCTTTTAAGACTCTTTTTCATATTGGGACCATATCTCTACTTACAATCTGTCAATACATGTGGCATGCACTGTGCCTTAAGGACACAGTAAGTCTTTTTAAAGACTCCTAATCACATTGGAATTATATCTCCACACACAGCTTATTGATTGTGATCCTCTCTCAGCATTGCATATATTGCATTTTTTAGTTCATGAATACATAATGTTGGTTACTATTTTATAATAAAATTCAAGAAGAATACTATCCATCTCAGCTCTGTACTGATTATAACAAGAATGAGTTCTGTTAATTATTGTGTCTACTTTTGAATCAACTTACAGATTTTACATATGTGACATTATTTCTCATGGATTCAATTTGATATGGTGACAAGTTTTGTCTCATTAGAAATTTGAATCAACTGCTCCTTAAGGACACAGTAAGTCTTTTTAAAGACTCCTAATCACATTGGAATTATATCTCCACACACAGCTTATTGATTGTGATCCTCTCTCAGCATTGCATATATTGCATTTTTTAGTTCATGAATACATAATGTTGGTTACTATTTTATAATAAAATTCAAGAAGAATACTATCCATCTCAGCTCTGTACTGATTATAACAAGAATGAGTTCTGTTAATTATTGTGTCTACTTTTGAATCAACTTACAGATTTTACATATGTGACATTATTTCTCATGGATTCAATTTGATATGGTGACAAGTTTTGTCTCATTAGAAATTTGAATCAACTGCTCTTCCATCCTCCCATCGTCAATTATCAGTGTGGGATACACCTATTTTTCACAATATTTTTCTCTTTCCTGGCTTATTTCCTTTGCGCCTAGGTCATCTGTGCCAAATATATGTATATGTATATATATATATATATATATATATATATATATATATATATATATATATATATATACAGTGTTCGACAAACCTATACATTTGCTCGCCCCGGGCGAGTGGATTTAACATTGTGGCGAGCTCCTATTGGCCCAAGCAGCACACGTGTGGTACCAGGTGGCGAGTAGATTTTTTTTTTCGGCAAGTAGATTTTTTGGTGATTTGTCGACCACTGTATATGGTATATATATATATATACTAGCTGATATACCCGGCGTTGCCCGGGATTGAATGGTCCCGCTCCCCCACTCTCTCCACTCACCCCCTATCTCCACTCACCCCCTATCTCCGCTCCCCATTGCCCTCTCTCTGTGGGTGGGTGAGTTAGTGACTGGGTGAGTGAGTGACTGGGGCGGGCGGGCGAGTAACTGGGGCGGGCGAGTGACTGGGGCGGGCGAGTGACTGGGGGGGCGGGCGAGTGACTGGGGCGGGCAAATATATATATATATATCCAAACAAGAGTGACCTAGGCGCAAGTAAAAACAAGAAAAACAAACATAGGGTAATACGTTCAAACAATTGGTCTACTGGGGGGTACGATATGCACTTACAGCAGGTAGAATAAAATCAGGCCTTGTATCCACTCTGGGATCAGGAACAATGAATGAAGATCTGGAACAGCCAGCAGCAACTCATCTACAGGAATCGTATCCTCGTGTGAAGTATCACATATAGAAAGAGAAGTGGGACACATACATAGTGTAACACAGTTTATTTTAAAAATTTAATAAAAAAGACAATAGGTAAAATACTCACACTTTGTGAGTTTGGGTAAAAGCGTTTGAGAATTTAGAGCTTCTCACACTCATCAAGGGTGGGTATACACAGACTCTATTGATTCCTTATAAAATGTCCTTATAACCACATGCGGTGTTGTGGCCAACTTCCAAGGGTATGGAGTCACTTTATGGGGCACTCCTAATAATATCCAGAGCCTCTGAGGGTGGGGTACTTGCTCCGTTGTTGCGAGACCCGTAGTAAAGGGCCGTGTGTCTCTTTAGCTGCACCTAATGTGCAAGTAGTACTCACGCTACTTCTGGGGTACAGTGTGATGTTTTTCCCCCTTAGTTAGTGTCCGCCTCGATAGTCTGTGGACCTCCCCGCTTCTCTGACTGCTCCGGATCTCCGTGGCCGTCCGCCTGCACGCAGCGGCGTGGTGACGTCACCACGCCGCTGCGTGCAGGCGGACGGCCACGGAGATCCGGAGCAGTCAGAGAAGCGGGGAGGTCCACAGACTATCGAGGCGGACACTAACTAAGGGGGAAAAACATCACACTGTACCCCAGAAGTAGCGTGAGTACTACTTGCACATTAGGTGCAGCTAAAGAGACACACGGCCCTTTACTACGGGTCTCGCAACAACGGAGCAAGTACCCCACCCTCAGAGGCTCTGGATATTATTAGGAGTGCCCCATAAAGTGACTCCATACCCTTGGAAGTTGGCCACAACACCGCATGTGGTTATAAGGACATTTTATAAGGAATCAATAGAGTCTGTGTATACCCACCCTTGATGAGTGTGAGAAGCTCTAAATTCTCAAACGCTTTTACCCAAACTCACAAAGTGTGAGTATTTTACCTATTGTCTTTTTTATTAAATTTTTAAAATAAACTGTGTTACACTATGTATGTGTCCCACTTCTCTTTCTATATGTGATACTTCACACGAGGATACGATTCCTGTAGATGAGTTGCTGCTGGCTGTTCCAGATCTTCATTCATTGTTCCTGATCCCAGAGTGGATACAAGGCCTGATTTTATTCTACCTGCTGTAAGTGCATATCGTACCCCCCAGTAGACCAATTGTTTGAACGTATTACCCTATGTTTGTTTTTCTTGTTTTTACTTGCGCCTAGGTCACTCTTGTTTGGATATCCCTTTTTTACCAGCCCGTGGAGCGGTAGACCTTTTGGCTGCAGACTTAATCAGGGAAAGTTAGATTGTGAGGTAGTATACCCTCCTATATATGTGGTAAATATCATTATTAGTCTTATTGTAGTTTTCTGTTTTTATATATATATATATATATATATATATATATATATATATATATATATATATATAGAGTGTGTGTATGTGTGGCCCTTTTGAGTGAGGTATATCATGCCAGCTATCCCTGCTCTAAGCAGACCAGAGATGCCTCTGCGACACTAAAGATATAAATTTCACCAGCTGCTGCTTTTAAAATCACGTCAAGCAGGTGCCCTGGGCAACACAGATGTGAAATCAATTTACCTAAACAGCTACGCCACAGAGAGCGGAAAATGCTTATCTTTATTTTCAGAAGCGCACACACCCTAAAATGTGTAAATGAAAGCAAATGTTAAAACATGGATTAATAAAATATTCACTTTCTGGCTTATTGTTTTCACATTGCTGTGCGGTCTACAGATAACATCTGTATCGCTTTTCCTAAAGACACACAGCTATCCCACATACATTGAAAACAAATGACTACATGCACCATTGTAACCTTACGAGCACCAGTCACTGGAACTCAAGGTGGGGTCATTTGCCAAAGTCTATACAATTAAAAACTAGGGAAAAACTAGACTTACCCAGGAGGACAATCGCATGGATTTCAAGTGGAATGTTTCATTAACATTGATTAATTAGGTGCCATTTATTTGCCCCATGTTTACAGTCAATAGACTTTGACCAATTACCCCCCAGAGATTTTTCTGTATCCAAAATAGAGGAAATGTGCAAAGCCACGCTCTGGGGTTTATGAATCAACTTTGAGAAAAGTGAATGTAGACGCACTGCTCTGTTTTTTGGAGCAGAACTGTGGCGTATATGAGAACAGTTTTCTACATCAGATTTTTTTTCTTGGCACATACAAGGGAAAGGAATGGCCCAGAGACAGAGAATTTGCTATACAGTATTGGAGAACAAATTCGCTTTTATACATAGACCCCCTTATGAGATATCATTGGATGACATTTCACTGGGGATTTTTGTTTGTCTTCCTCTTAATCAATATACTGTAAGTACGGATATAGGATAAAGTATCTGTCGTCGAAATTTCGCATAGGTTGAACTCGATGCATATATGTCTTTTTTTCAACCTCGTCTACTGTATAATTATGTAACTATGTAACCCCTGTTTGTTTTATTCCATTAAACCACATTGCTACCATACAGACTTTCACATTGCTAAGAAGTGGCTATTTTAAAACTAGCGCTACTGGCTAGGGGGCTTATTCTGTAGGCTCTGTTAGCGCTGTCCCGAGCGATCTGCACGGAATGTCCCATTGACTTGAATGGGGCTTTCCGCGCAGAACACACGGTAGAGCGCTAACGGAGAGCGCTGAGCGGGTGTCTCTCTCCCCTACCCTTAGTAAATAGAGGCCATCACCTTTACCTCTGTCCTTATGTCTGTACCTTGTGATTTGTCTCACTAGGATTCCCTCTCCCAAGAACACTGTCCTGTTTCTGGTGACATACAGTACAGGTTGATTACAGAGTAGTTGTGAGAAGCTGGAAGGCTGCCTGGTTTCCAAGAGACTCCCTATATTTGTGGACAGTTTGCAAATGTGATTAGAGCTGGTATGCAATCTCACTGGAAGCTATCTGCCGTGGCTTAAAAGGTTGCTTTGCTAATGGGATTCCATGTGCTGACAAATCCTCCCTTAGCAGTCACCGTTTGTGCCTTGAAAATACAGTGGGAGATTACAGTAGCTTCTCTAAGAGAACATTCTGCAGATTAGTTATATAATCCCTGCAGTGTTTTAAAACCATTGCAGTGCCATGCTTTGCAGGGAGAAGTAGTATACTGAGAAATTGAGGGATTTAAGAAGGACTATTAGTTGAAAATGATTTATTGTAGAATGGGGAACAGACGTCTGACCTACCACCTGCACTTTAAAGTGGTGTAGTGGTATTCCGGGTTCCCCTCTGTACCTTCGCTGCGGGGCGCGATCACGGGGGGCTGTGTAGGGAGCGTCCGGAGGTTCCGCGGCTGCCCGATAGCACACGGCTCCGCCATGTTGTAATTGGCATTGCGCAATACTCATGCGCGACAGGAGGCACAGAGAGAGTTCGCGCATGCGCAGTGTAAGCGCGCGAATGGCTGGCCAATAGTCAGGAGGCTCTGCAGTAAAACTACAATGCCCATGAGCCTCAGCAGAGCCACATGATGCCAAGGAGCGAATAGGAGTGGGGGATTCACTGGCAGGCAGGAAAGGGAAGCGTGGGGGAGAGATCACGCTAGCAGAGGGTGACGGAGGAGCAAGGGGAGAGGTTGTGTGTGTGCAGGGGGTCAGTGACCCACCTGCGTAGGCCAGATTTCCCCTCAGGCCCCAGTGCAGACCCAGAGTCACCATCAGCTTGTGGTACTGCAGGGAACAGCCCTAGAGAGAGACATCCTATTCCCTTACTGTATTAGCAGACAGGGACACGGTGTTCTTCCTGCGCTGCTGCGTGTTCAGTGGTTTGGACTCAAGCTGCTGGACATTACCAAACTCGTGAGACTACGCTGGATCGGCGGATCCTTTTCGAAGTCTCTTACCGGCTGCTGGAGTGGCCAGAAGGTATTTAATAAGTGCACTAACACCGGTACCTTCAGGCGCTGATCCCGCCTTGGGGGAGGGTTCTTTGGGGACACTGGGTTGAGTGACCAAGGGACTGAGTCTATACATTGGACACGGTGTGGGGTATACGTGGTGGTGGGAAGTGACATTACTCGAACGTGGAGAGTGGCCAGGCCACTGGTATATTACTACTGAGTATCAGCTATTCATGTACTGTGATTATATGTGTTTTATTCTTGATAGGTGTAAGCTAAGGTTTTGCAATCACTTACTAGTAAAAGGTTACAACGTTGTGGCTTTTTATCATTATTCTTACCTAGGGGAATCTTACTTATTGGGGATCCTGGGGAAGTGGAGGCGCTGCAAAGAATATATTGTTACCCCAGGCTCCCAGTCAGCGGAGGCCCAAATCTCGCTGAGCCAGCAGGTGCATACAGCACTAGTAGTCTCTCTATATCAGCAGAAAAGAGGGCTACAGTAGCAACTCTACTTAATTAGGTAATTTATTTGAGGTGGGTAGAGGGTTCCATGGAACTGCTGATCTCTTATAGCTGAGAACCCCAAGGCTCAGAAGGAATTAGGCCTGGGACCCGCTGCGCTCGTTGGCGCGGGCGGCAATGTAGCGAGTTCCCCACCAGCAGGGGAATCCTCGCGAGCCGGTCCCGGTCCCCACTGGCTGCACAGCTGACTACACGCTGTGGCGCGTCAGCCGCTAGGAGACACCAGAGAATGGTGTTTCCTAGCGTTGACACGTCACGTGGTGTGGCTGTGAGCCAATGGGGAGGGGAGGCTGCGGGAGGAGGAGAGGCTTCGGGGAGCGGGGAGGAGTGTGGAGTGAAAGCAGCGTGAGTGACTCTCTGTGTGTGTGTCTGAGTGCGTGCGTGCCTGTCTCTGTCTGTGTGTGTGTGTATGAGTGCGTGAGTGCCTGCCTGTGTGTGTGTGTGTGCCTGTCTGTGTGCGTGCCTGTCTCTGTCTGTGTGTGTGTGTCTGAGTGCGTGCGTGCCTGTCTCTGTCTGTGTGTGTGTGTATGAGTGCGTGAGTGCCTGCCTGTGTGTGTGTGTGTGCCTGTCTGTGTGCGTGCCTGTCTCTGTCTGTGTGTGTGTGTATGAGTGCCTGTCTCTGTGTGTGTGTGTGTGTGTGTGTGTGTGTGTATGAGTGCGTGAGTGCCTGCATGTGTGTGTGTGTGTGTGTATGAGTGCCTGTCTCTGTGTGTGTGTGTGTGTGTGTGTGTGTTTTTTTTACTTACCTGCAGCCCGTGGCAGCCCGTGGAGGGAGGGGGGGAAGAGTAGCGGGTCCCTCCGCTCAAGCCACGCCCCCCCCCTCCCTGTCAATCCTCCCAGTCAATCCTCCCACTCCCGCCCACCTCCCGCTCCGGCCCCTCACGTCATGGCCGCGCCCCCTCACGTCATGGCCGCGCCCCCCCCCGACCCGTTTGGCCACGCCCCCCCCGCTCTGAGAAAAGTAGCCTGTAGACCGCAGATCGCGGTACAGCGAGTTGCACGCGCCGCCGGCAAGCAAGCCAGCCGTGCGGACGCGTGCAACGGGACCTTAGCCTTACTGTTTATTTCCTGGTGCTACAGGCTATCAACATGGCTTCCTGCTGTGTCATTGCTGATAAGGCAAATAAAGGGGGATGTCAATATGATACATGGTATTCCCCTCACTGATGGGCTGCATGTTTAGTTCCCACATTTAGCACCAGGACCGCTTTATACATTAGTCCGACTAGGCACAGTGCCTAGGGCCTACGAACCTTTTAGGGCCTGCAATATTTCACTTGAAAAAATACCTAAAAAAAAAAATCACATAAGAGAAAACAGCAAAATTTTATTTAAAATGCCTTCGAAGTATCGATACCTTTAAATATCGAAACAAAAGTATCGATGCCAAATATCGCTAGTATCGAAAGAAACAAGCAAACGATGAAATTAGCATAAAATGAGTACAAATATTGGACACACAGGCCTCTAGAAATAAAAGTGCCTAGGGCTTACGAAGGTCTTAAAACGGCCCTGTTTAGCACCATAACAACGGGTCGATGGGTTCCTGGCAGGGCCAAACTTTGACCTTCTGAGGCCCTGAGCTATATCAAGTTTAAAAGGCCCCAAAAACTAGAAATAGATGTATTATTCTGACTGAACGGCCCATAGACAATATAAACATGAAACTAAAATGAACACAGCATTATACTAGCATTGTTATATACAAAGTTGACGATGTAAAGCAAAAACGAACAGTGTTTGCACATCACATTCATGTTAATATTAATACATTTAATTTTTTGATTTTTGGAGCGCAAAGTCATTGATGTCTTTAAATGACAAGCTACAAAGTTTGTCACTTTCGACGCACACGATGCTTAGGGTGATATTCTGGATCCAGGGTCATGTCTGGAGGTATGAATGAACCCAGCTAGCTTCAACTCAGCCCTCTTTCCAAAACACAACAAGTCCTGTATATTTTCTTCACTTTATTTAGGGAAAGCGGCAATAAAGACAGGCACTTGTGGATGAGATGTTTGTGATGGAATAATGTCTCTCTGTGGGTGCTTTGTAGTAAGGGCAGGTGAAAAGGATAAGGCCCTGCCAGTAGAGCAATTACAGAAGGTACTCACTCAGCCAGTGTTGAAGGTGGAAAAAGAAGTGTGAGTGTGTTCTGGGTAACAAGATAGCCTGGGGACAGACCATCTGTAAGCAAGGCAGAGGGGGAGAAAGCAGACTAGCCCATTCTGATAGAAAGGCTGAGGTTGCTGTAGCAACTCACTGGCATAATGCAGAGACAGGGATTGCAACACTGTATCTAACACACAGGCACTGTGTGTGTGTACAGAGCAAATACATGCAGCTGGAATGAGAACGTGACAAGCAGAAGCTGCAAAGGAAAAGGGAGGGTGAAACAGAGACGTGGTTCTTGTTCCATGACAGGTGATATTTGAACGAAAATGTTCCTATTTATAGAGAATCTTCTTTTCCCCCCCATACTGTATCTTATTTATCATCTGATTTTAAAACTTGAAACGCATTCATTTTCCCCCCTATTTTTGAGGCCCCTCATATAGCCCTATGCTGTAGCTTAGTTACCTTATGTGCAGGTCCAGCACTGGCTCCTGGTGATGAGGTAGCAGGGGTTTGGCTGTGAAGGATCCTCTAAGACAGGGGTCTCAAAATCCGTCTTCAAGGGCCACCAACAAACCAGGTTTTATGGATATCCCTGCTTCAGCACAGGTGGCTCAATCAGTGGCTCAGTCTTTGACTGAGCCACCTGTGCTGAAGCAGGGATATCCATAAAAGCTGGACTGTTTGTGGCCTTTGAGGACTGAGTTTGAGACCCCCTGCTCTAGGAGTATTGCTGCTTTAACCTAACAATTTCAGTCAATCAATGGCAGGTATACCAATAGGGTCCCTATAGGGCCCCTCGAGTTGTGTCTGTTATAGCGGTAAATATAGAGGGACCTGTACAATGGGGACACGGGTTTCCTGGGTCAATTTAATTTCAATTGAACTGAATATGAGGTCCTATTATTGAGGTCTATGAAGCCTTCCAAATGAGCAAGACAGAGCTGTTTGCCTGTGTCCGGTTGCTATGCGAGCATGTATCTTGCACACTGCACACAGTCCTGAGAGGGAGGTGTGAGATGGCGCCATGTTGTCCCCTCTGCCAATGGATCCCTTCCCAGCAGCGAAGGTGTTAACAGACATATCACATGGCTCAGATTTTCCATGGGTGGAGAATCTCCCCCCTGACTTCCAATGTTTATCTAATCAGGCGTGTGAACATTTCATTCCCCAGCTCTTCTTCTCTTTCTCTTTCACCAAGTGCTTTGTAATCATCTCCCCTTCCTTAAAATAACCGAGGAGCTGTTTTTTTTCTCAGCTTCCCAGCACAGTGTTTCCTGCGTATTAGCAACAGTTCTTGACACTGCCTGACACTAATGATTGTGGTAAAAATGTCTCTCCCTTAACCCCTTCAGCGCCCGCTATGCATTTTACAGGGCAATCTGTAGTTGTACTGAATTGTTCTGGCACTGTAGGCATCACTCGGTCAACACACAATGTACTATACATATGAAGGAGGAGTGGCTCAGTGAGTAATGACACTGACTGGCCCTGAGAGTTTGAAGCAGGGGAGTCTGGTTCAATTCCTGGTGTCGGCTCCTTTTGACCTTGAGTAAGTCACCCTATCTCCCTGTGCCTCAGGCACCAAAAACATAGATTGTAAACTCAACAGGACAGGGACCTGTGCCTGCAAAACGTCTCTGTAAAGCACTATGTAAAACTAGCAGTGCTATACAAGAACATGTTATTATTATACATATGTAACCCTGCTTCCCCCCTTCCCCCAGACTCTACGGTGGTGTCTAGGGTGCATGAGCGCAGATTACATGCGGTGTGGTGCATACCTGTGAGGAACAGGAGGGCCTGAGATTTCCGCGAGGTTGTGGGGGAGCCAGGACCGGGCTTCTGGGGTGGTAGCCTCCATGATCTCTTAGTGGTGCAGCGCCTCCATCTTCTATACTCCCAGGAATATGGGACAGGACCTGTATAGAAGAACTCCTTGGGTCCCAGGGTAATACCTTCCAATTCACACACAGTCTTTGGTAATAACGGATAGTCTCTTTTATTGACAGATCAGCAATCTCCCAACGGTAGTGGCTTCCAGTAGCCACAACAACAACAGCAAAGACTTGTTATTACGCTGCTCTCCTTCCACACAGATAATTCCTCCTCTCCTTCCCTCCAAGTCTCTCCTCTGACAGGAGGGTCTGGGCTAGGGCTTCAATACCCCGTGGCCCACCCCCGAGGTTATCCTCGCGGTGGGACTTGGATTCTCCCCATCACCCCTGGCAGTGGGGTGAGGGCATTGGTCCACCAAGTCTATAATTCTATCAGCTCTACTAAAGGAAGCTGAATCTTTCCACTCCTCTCTCTCTGCTCCTGCACTCTGCACAGGGGAGACCGCGGTCTCCTCCAACTCCTCGGACCGATCCGCAGGATGCTTCGACTCACGGCATACTAACTGAACTGCATACTCCCGGCATAACTAACCGGCAACTCCAGACTCTCAATATCACTATCCACTAACTCTACTCACAGGAGTTGGCTGCTAAATATAGAGCTATCCCCGCCCCTCGTGATGTCAGCAGAACCTCCCTTCTTGCTCACGCCTGCAGCAGAGTCCAGGCCTGCATCTACCACTCAGGATAGGGCTATGAAGGGGGAAAACCCATGATGATTACTGGTGCCTGATCTTAACAGGACTTACCACAGTAGAAGGAAGAGAGGTATAGCCTGTGCTGTTTACAGGGGGCTACACATATATATAATTTTTTTCTTTTTTTTAAATAACCATATGGCAAATCATCCTTTGACTTTTTTTATTCTCATACTTAATACTTTGTGATATTTTACATCCATTTTCTTCATTTTTTTATTTGTTGGGCATCTGCTTTATTTTGACCAAAAATCATTGAGAGCCCCATCTCCACTGCATCATTGGAACAAATCTTTCCTTATTTACATTTTGTAAGGAAGCGGTACAGATTGCTCATCCTACAGTATAGTACAGTATTTTCCATTTGCAGGCTTAACCTCATTCCCAAAACCGAACAGATCATGAGTTGCAGTAAGGCTGACAGTGCATTCCGAGTAAACATGTTCTCTCAAATGAAGACAAACCTCCCCCCACCACCACCACCACATCACCACCACCACACCACCACCACACCACCACCACCACCACACCACCACACCACCACCACACCACCACCACCACACCATCACCACCACCACACCACCACCACCACACCACCACCACCACCACCACCACCACACCACCACACCACCACCACACCACCACACCACCACCACCACCACACCACCACACCACCACCACACCACCACACCACCACCAATCCTATGCATGAAAATACTGCACGCTGAAGATGAAGTGTGATGGTACTTATGAGTACTTAGTGGTACTTGTTCTTTTCTGTCCATTTAACATTTTTAGTTGTTTTTTTAAAGATTCTCAAATGACAGACTTGGGTTCAAAGGCAAAACATGAGTTTACTTTTCCTGGATCCCAAAGTCGGCTCTCGGAGCAGATTTCTGCCGTTCTCCTTTCTGCTCCACTGTTTATACCTGGACTGGTGGGAAAAGTGCTGCCTTGCTCCTGATTGACTGGACTGAACCTTTAAGATTTAGGGGCCACAGCAGCCGATCAAGTCGTTTTAGAATGATATTTCCTATTGACTTTGATGGGGAATTTTGGCTGAGAACGGTACTATCGGTTGCTTCGGTGGATATAGAATAAGACCCGTACCTTGAGAAAACATGTACCGCAGTCCATGACAAGACAATAACCAAGCAGTCGTGTTGCATACCTAAAGTGTTTAAAATAAAAATGGACGGGTTCATCATCAGGACTTTTAAGTGCTTTGATACATTAGCGCTAAGAAAAGCATGAAGAAAATGTCTCTCTTTGCACAGTGGCGTAGCTAGACATTCGCGGGCCCCCAAGCAAAAAAAAGGGCAGGGCCCCCGTAATATTAATACTGACTAGAATTTTTGCTCCCTCCCATCCTCTCCCTGATCCTCTATCTCAGGGGTGCATAATTTTCACTCCAATATTGCCTGGAATACAGTTAGGGTTGCCAGGTTCCAGAATTGAACTGGACTGTCCTGTATTTGGACATTGGACAGTTTGTCCAGTAAAAAATGAGAGGTAAAACTAGACATGTATGTGTCCGGTATTACCTCTCTGGGCATAGTGACCGGACCGGCTTGGGGACCAGTCAGATTTGCCTGAGCAGGGACAGAACAGGGCTGTTGGTCGGGGGCTGGGCAGCTTCCTCCATCCTGATTGGCTGCTGCTGGGCAATGCAGCCAATCAAGAAGAGGTATCAGGAGCCTGGGGGTGGGGCTAAGGAGAGGAGGAAACAGCGTGGAGCGGAGATAGGTGTGTGAGTGTGTCTCGAGTGCGTTGCACTTTTCACCATTGTGTCCAGTATTTTTGAAGAAGCCACCTGGGAACTCTTGCCTGGATACATGTACCCCATGGTCATTTTACATAGGTGTCCAATGGGTACACATGCCCATATACAATCTAGTTTGTACAACCCACACGTGAATCAACAAGGGTGACCTTTTCCAGCGTAGTTGAAAATAGATAGTATGTGTAGCTAAAAGTATCCTGCGTCTCCAGTCATGAATTTTAGATGCCAGTTCTCTACATTTTTATTATAATCATTTGATATATATGGCGCCAATCATGTACACAACGCTTTCCAGGAATACCATGCAATAAACATGTCAAAATACAAGGATTGATTATTAACAAGGGAGAGAAGGATTCCAAGAAGTTTACAATTTAGATAAAATAAATGACACTTTAGATGGTTGGACTTGCGTGGTCATAACTAGAGTTTTTTGTTGATTTTCAGGGGTTGGCTCAGAAACACCACTGTAAACTAATCAAAACGCTTGGAGGCTGTGCAGAAATTCACAGGCGGATGTGCTTTGGAAACTCACATTAACCTTCCATACAGACTCTCAATCAAGAAGATTTTGGCTGCGGTCATTTTAAGAAAGGCTCTTAACATCATAATATCTGTCATGCTACTTTTATTCCAAAATAGGCAGCAGTCAGAAAGAAAAGAGATAAATCCCCATGCATAATTGTCATCACAAATCAAGGATGGCTGCCTCCTGGCTCGCAAAGAGACCCCCTCCTCCCCCCCCCCCCCACACACACACATTTTATAGTGCATGGGTTCAATGGTGTAGAAGAACATTAGTTTAAATACATTTTGAGGTTATGTTTTCAAATGAGGAATAATCTGCCCTTATCCCTTTCTCTATATTACATTTGTGTCAAATGTAGTAAATAGTAGTTTGTTACACAGTCTGTATAGACTGAAGAAGAAAGATAGTATCTTATGCAAAATTAAATCAGTTTGATACATTGCACACAGTTTAGCTCAGGGGTGGGCAACTCCAGTCCTCGAGGGCCACGAACAAGTCAGGTTTTCAGGATATCCCTGCTTCAAGGAATGGGTGGCTCAATCAGTCTGAGCCACTTGTGCTGAAGCTGGGATCCTGAAAACTTGACCTGTTGGTGGCCCTTGAGGACTGGAGTTGCCCACCCCTGGTTTAGACTGTATAACTATTACATAGGGAAGCAGACCATA